>NW_015112645.1:196111-261351 GCF_001443285.1 Poecilia latipinna | reverse complement strand
TTATGTCCTGATGAAATCTCTCGCCCTGCTCGTCGCTCATTGATCCCAGATTCTCCGGAAACCGATCCATATGTGAGAATAAGTAATGCATTTTGATGCTCATGTTGCATCCGAGGTTTCTGAAAGCAGTCAGCATATTGGTGACAAGTTCTGCGTAGTTGCTGGTCTTGGTATTGCCAAGAAAGTTCTTCACGACCAAAACAAAAGCCTTCCACGCTTCCAGTTCCATTCCATTCATTGATTTTTCGAAATCTGAGTCTCTGATAAGCTGACGGATTTGAGGGCCGTCGAAGATGCTAGCTTTCAACTTCTCTATGGTCAATCCTGGAAAAGCCTGGCACAAGTAAGTGAAGCAGCCACCATTCTTGTCCAGAGCTTTGGTGAACTGTTTGATCAAGCCGAGCTTGATGTGCAGCGGTGGGAAGAGTATCCTGTCTCTGTCCACCAGAGGGTTGTTGATGACGTTCTTTACTCTGCAAGGCACCAATTCCTCCCGCACAGGCCAGTTCCTCCTCGTGTAATGCTGATTTCTGTCCCTACTGTCCCACATGCACAGAAAGCATGGGTACTTCGTGAACCCGGACTGCTGTCCTAACAAAAAGTTTACCATTTTCAGGTCAACACAAATGAACCACTCATGCTGATCATAACAAATTTTCTCCAGCACATACTTCACAGCTTCATACTTGTCCTTTAGTGTAGTCGAGTGAGCGAGGGGTACAGAGGCAAACGGGTTGCCGTTGTGCAGCAGAACACATTTCAGCGATCGCTTGGAGCTGTCAATAAACAGTCTCCAATCTTTGGGTTCGTATTGTGGCACTCCAAGCGTACGCAGAAGCTGCGCAACATCTGTACAGTACACCAAGTCCTTCTCTTCAGAGAAAAAGCGAAGGTACTCTTGATGCCTGTTGCGATAGAAGGTGATGCGAGCACTGTCAGAGAGGAGGTTATTTTCCTTCAATCTGGATGCCAACAGTTCGGCTAAGGATTTTGACAAGCCGAGATCGCGAACTAGATCGTTCAGCTCATTTTGGGAAAAAGGATGTGGAGCATCATTGTCAAAAACCATTTTTTCTTCGTCTTCTTCTTCTTCTTCTTCAACACTGGTGGAATCTTCGTCACTATTATCAGGAAGTTCTCCAAAGACAGGTACTGGAATTTCATCACAATGAGCTACAGGACGACGTGCTGATTAAAGATCAGGATACTTTAGGCTGCTCCGGTTCTTTCTGTTGATCCCAGTAACATCAATGCCACAGAAGTAGCAGTCACTACAGTGGTTTGTTGGCTCCCTCCAGACCATCGGTATTCCAAATTTCAGACAACTCTTGTTGCCCTTTGTCCACTGACGCAGATACTCGGTGCTTGCTTTGCATACCATGTGTGGCGCCCAAGCTTTGTCCTGATCTCCAAGTTTCATACCAAAATAAGCATGGTAAGCACGCTTTATGAAACTTGTGACTGGATTCCTGTTAGGCACACGGGTGTATTCGCCGCAAATGTAACAGAATAGTCAGGTTTATTTTTGCAAGATCTTCTGGCTGAAGCCATTTCGTTTTTAGGCAATATAGAGGCTTTTCACTTTACTCTTACTAAAATGCTATGACCGGAAGCGAATTAAGGAAATGACGTTTCGCAATTGATGACATCACCCATTAACTTGTAGTCTGACTAAGTAAGTCATTTCATTTCTAGAACGTGAAATAAAAAATTTGAAATGAAATAAAAAATGCATGTAAACAGAATCGTAAAAAATCAAGATTTGCCTATGGCTCAAAAAGTTGACCTGATGGAGCAAAACGAATGTGATTTTTGGATTCAGCTCATCGAAATACTACTAAGTCAGCTGAAAAAACTTAGACAATTTTTTTTGTGTTGACCAGTGAATCAGTTCTGTGGGGTGAAAGGTCAAATCTAAGGTGTTTGAAGTTGGAAAAGCTTCTGATTTCCTCAGATATTTAATAAACTCTCACACCCTTAAGCTTTTTTTGTTGAAAGGCTTCACAGCTACGGGATTTAAAGGATACTTCAGAGGGGTGTCTCCACACGCCTGAACAAACTTGAGACAAGCTGTGACTCTTTAATGGACTGCAACATGATTAACTCATCCAATAATTACATTCTACACGCGTGCCGTCCTGTACACTGTAATCAAATGTTGTCTATAATCGGTTTTTATTTCCTTGTGAAATGTGGATTTCCAACCTTTGACAGAACAGATTCTTCTCTGCGCTGCTATTCGTCAGCGATAATTATCATCTCTGGTAGCTCTATTGTTTTTCTTTGGCTGCTATTAAGATTCAGAAAGATAAAGCTATTTACTGTTGCACCTCCATGAAGTGGCAGAGCTTGCAGAGACAGATGCTACGTCTTGCAGCTTGTATGATTTATTGTCCTTCTCCGGTAAATGCAGCCTCATAAAAACCCTGTAGATACATTAAACATAAAGCTTTCTGGATGTCGTTTGGTTAGAGGACTGCATGTTTTCATCAGCTACACCTGCAGCACACCTGCAGGGTCATTTTAGTCACTGGAAGACAAGCTGGCAAGTTGATTCTGGGCGGAAATATGCTGTAAAGCTTCTAATTTATCATTTTGTGCAGCAAAAATAAAGAAAACATATTGTATCATCATTTTCCACTGTGTTCAGGCTAATAGCTCACGATTGTTGCAGCAGAGACTTGACAATGTGTTTGGAGTGACAAACTTGATCACCAGTGCATAACAAGAAGATGACAAAGTCTCCAACTCAAAGACGGCCCATAACCAAACGCAGGGCCTTACAGCTTTATTTAAGAAGCTCAGACAGTTCAACACCGTTAGAAACCAGAGCTTAAAATAGAAAATTGTGTTGTAACTCTGGTTTCTTGAGCAAACACTGTAAAATGGCTCCTGGTGATCCGTGACTTTCTTCACGCCTTTCCAGATCACTGCATGACCGGTGGCTCTGCAGCTTTTATTCTTCAGGCATGTTCTGCTGACTCTCAGCCAGCCATTTCATTCAAAGGTTAATTTCTTTCCCTGCTATAAAAATCGAGTACAGAAATATACATTATTATTTTCTGCATGTTCTTCATGTTCTATTCTAGTATTCTCTCTTTCACTCTGTTGCACCGTTACAAAGCTGGAGCTTCACATGTTGTTCATCTGCAGCAACTTTATCTGTTATATGTTGTTTCTCGTTCATTTAGCTCAGACACTTCTTAAAAGTTAGGAAACTGTAACTTGCTGATGGAAATGCTAAATCACTGTGGTGTGTCCGGTCAGAACCCCAAAGAAACCAGAGTCGCACATCAGTTGGTCCAACCTGCACTTGCTGTTCAGTCTTTATTTCGGCGTAACGGTGTGGTTCTACAAAATATCAATAATAATGCAGCATCAGTGTCTGATGAATAAATGACTGAAATAATAACACACTTACTTCACTAACTACACTAATAAAGTTACACAAACATTCTGTTCTAAATAAGCACAACACAAAAAAACCACATTGTGTAGCTCAAGTGCGCACGTGAACGAAGCTTGCAATCAATTAAGGCTAAAACTTAAATATTCAGATGCATAAACAATATTCTTCACTTTCTAACATCACTTACTTGTATTCCACGCACACACATCGAAAATAAAAAGGTAACAACAAACTGCAAACGGTAACTCAAACTACACAAATGTGTTCGGTAACTCTCTGCTCCTTCCTTTTCTTCTCTCCTTTTTTCATCTGCGTGCTGATCCACAGGTGCTCTAAGCCCCGCCCCCTTAAAGGGCTTGAGCAGCCTTTTTCACACTTCTTATTGTGGTAATATACACAGAAAACATTTGACCACAGGTTACTTATTTCATGTCATCTCCTGGTATCAGATGTCTTGTTCTGACAGAGAACACAAAAACATAAATTTCCCCATGAATACAAAAGAAACCCTTCGAGACGGTGAATCTGATGGTAACAGATTCTATGCCGAGTTATATTTGGACCACACATCCAATTTCAAGGATGTGACTCAAAAGTTACTTGTAAAACTCACTTTTAGCCTAAAACAACTAGGGAAAGTTATTTTGTGATTTATTTAATTCTTACTTTCAAGATTTATTTTTTAGGCTCAAAGACCTGATGTTGGTCCTTTAAGGCAACAGGGAAACAAGACGATGAGCTGTATCTGTGAAGATCCCAATTTCTCACATCCAAAGACTCCAAAGCTAAATTTAGACCTGAATAATGGTGACATTATTGCTTCTGCATGTCACCGTCGTGAAGGATGTCTGGAAGTGCAGACTTTCAGCTTTCAATATAGAACAGATCCAAAGAATGTAAATGATTGTTTAACTGTTTCAGCCTTGAAATATCTTCCACAGCTCGTATACGAAATGTAAAATGAACTCAGGTCTCCGATGCTGGTGAAACAGAACAAGTTTAGGCTACAGAAACACAACAGATTCATCATGGAGACAGCAGGAGCGTTATGAGCGGCTGAATCAACAGTTTGGTTCATTGTGAGAAAAGCAAACCCGCTCAGCAACATAAACAAGCTATTTGTATCTTTGCAGAGGGAATCGCCACAGTGCAAACACACCAGTTACTCAGCGCTCCCACACCTGGCCAAACCACTTTAGCTCATTTTCTCTGTGTGCTGTCAGAATACATTATGTGTGAAATATAGTGAGGATAGCCTGCTGTGTGCTAAATGCTAATGTCAGCATGCTTCCTTAATAATCCGGTGTGTTCGAGTCTGTTTTCACTGAAAAATGATGCAGTTCATTCATTTTTCAACTCGAGACTCTTCTCATTTCTTAGAAGAATTTGTTAAAGAACATGTTGTTATGGAGAACGCAGTTCTAATCATCCCACATTCATTTTGCATATACAACAAGGTGTTTCTGCCTGGACCTGAGAATAAAACAGGCTGACACACACACTCAGCTTTATTGATGTCACACCTTTCAAGCACAGATTAATTTCATAATGCTTCAAAGTGCTTCACAGAACAAATGCAAATCTTCAAAAAGACACAAACACCTCACTGAAAAGTGGTTTTCTAGGGCTTATAAAATACTGATGAAATAATAAAAAAACTGTAAAAGATAAAGTACATTTGAACACGATCTGGTGGAAATTATGAAGCTGAACACAAGAACTGCAGAAACGCCCAGTTTTTTAAACAATGTGTCAGAATTTAACTAAATTAATGATGTATCAACAAGATGGGCACTTTAAAGCTAAATGGGATTTTTCAGTCTTACCACAGTTATTCTGAGATCATTTGCTGTGTTGTTAGAGCAAAACCTTCCAAGGTGTTTTTTCCTCCAAGTGGTCCAGTTTCAAACAGACACATGTAAGGTTAATGGGCCACTCTGCTCTGACCTTAAACATGAGTGAATGATGGAGAAGGGCACCACAGCCAGCGACCAGGCATGGGCCATAAGTAGGCATCAAAAACTGGATGGATCCAAGTCGGCATAGCAACAATCCAATCTGGACAGGAAATTAACTATTTTTCAGCATAGCTTATCCATCCATCTGTTATCTTTATCCCTTGTGAGATCGTGAGGGGAGCTGGTGCCTCTCCAGGTGTCAACGGGCGAGAGGTGGGGTCACCCTGGACAGGTCACCGGCCCATCAGCGGACCGGTACCTGAGGAACCGGATATTTATTATTATCTTTACAGATGAATGCTGATCCAGACATCTGTTTCTTATAAACATAAAGATAAATGCTGGTGAAAAATGACTACAATCCTGGGCAATGTGCTTAAACTAATTACTTAGTTTGTGAAATTGAGAAAGTTATTTTTAATTTAGCCATTTCTGTCAGCCATTTCTAATGCAATAATCAAAAATGTGCATATAAAAACAACATGGTGTCATCAGCATATTGGTGTATTTCCTTAGATGACCAGGGAACCATTGATTAGATTTTAAATGTGTAATATCTGTGATTTAAGCATGTTCTTTATGAGACTTGTAGCTTTCTTTTCTTCTTTTGTTTATTTAACAAACTGTTCAGTTGAACATATATAATCATTATGGCCAGTAATATTTTGCGTTCATGAAACTGGCTGAAGAAACATAAGTCTTAGCATAAGAAAAATGCTCTGGACAGAAATCGAGGATCAAATCAAACGGTTGAGTTATTTCACTTTTTAAAGGTCTTCTTGAGCTGGAGGAACATTAGCAAGGCCTCCATGATGTGCTGGTTTTGTCATTGTGGCGGATCATGAAGGGTTTCTGGGGATTTTTAGCTTTCACGAAAGTTCCATGGTGACGATGTGGTGTCATCCTGCAGGCGACCCAGGATGTGAGATTAGTAATTGATTCACTGTCTTTGACACATCGTGGCAGCTGCATCCTGGTAGCAGGATACTTGTCTGAAGAAGTTGTGCCAGGATGAACTCTAAAAAGTTGTACACTTGTGGGATGGAGCGATATGTAGAGTGTGGTGAGAGCTTATCTTCAAGGTGAAGGAGGTTTTCCAGGCCAGCAGTGCTCTGATCTGATGTTCAGGTCATGGAGAGGACAGGAGAATGTCCATTCAATGTGAAGGAGATTTAACTACACCTTTTAAGATTTGATATTGAAATAATATGCAAAAACAATCCAATAAAGGCTAAAGTAGACCATCTGTTTTATATTTCATCCTCCAAAGCTTGTAGTTTTTATATAGATCAGTAGAGTACTTGTTAATATGAACAGAGACGTCCTCAGCTGCTGGTAAAATTTTACTCAGTATCAAAGCAGAATATGAAGTCAGTGGAATGTGTGAAATCCCTGCTGATGTCCTTATTGTGAAGGTTTCACAGACTGAGTGGCTCCCTCTGCAGCTGGTGACTCATGTATAAAACTGCTTAAACGTGTCCTCTACAGCTTGTCCACAATGTACGATAGCTTGGCCTCTTTCAAAGCATTCTTATTGATTTGGTCTTTGCAAACAAATCAAGACTGACATATTTTTGTTTTGCTCCCATATTCTAAAAATGTGCCTGTCAGGCTCCTGTTGTGACTTGTCAGCACACCTCTGAGCAGCGGTCTGCTGCATGCAGGCCCACAGACCCAGACCACATTTTACCTGCTGATCCCACCAGCAAGCAAAAACACCGGCGGAGCGCTGACAAATTGAAATTCCCTTTCTTCTCATTTGCTTAGAAACAGCAGAAGTAAAAAAGAAAAAAAAGCCAAAGCTGCACTTTAGAAAAACAAAGCGAAGCTGCTGGTACAACTGATGCATGTCGAGTGTAACGAGGACGAGGGCTTTCAGGTTCAGCCTCATACACAGCCGTCCGCGTGGAAAAATCTGCTGCGTATTCACAACACACTGCGATTTCATTACTCTAAGACGCTGTACAACACACCCCGTGTCCAAGTGAACATTTAATTTGTGTCTTCCTATTTCCACTGGAGCTGTGGTAATCCATTAAGGCTGGAGCATCTGTGGCAAGAAGCTTGGGTCTCAGAGGCAGCAGCAGCTTTATTACAGACTCTGACCTGGAACGCATGTGGGATTCAACCAAAGCTCTCCATGGCACTGAGCAGGCAGCATCCTGCAGATGGAGGGATTAATGCCATTAGCAAGGTGATGGATGGCTCCACATGAAGCAGTAATAACACAATAGATCACGACTAAATGATCACGGACTGAGCTGTCTGTGGAAGGTTAACTCCAGATGGTGGAAGAAGAGAAAAAGCAACAGCTGATTCATATAAAGACACGTCTGATGTGAAATAAAGACTGAAAGCAAACAAAAAGATCACAGGAGTGACTGAGTTGGCAGAGGAGGTGCATCTGTTTAACTCAGCGGGCGCATATCAAAGAAAACCAAGAATCACAGATCGAGAGCGGCCGGGACGCATTAGGAAATATTTTATCGCACGTTCCTGTGTCCATCTGGAATGATGAAACTGGAGATGGAGCTTTGAAATCAAAGGGAAATTATGGATACAGTGAAGCATGGCTACATGGGAAAGAGAGGCATCAGAACAGATGGAGGCCCTCACGCCGATGGAAGGCTGGAGTATGTTTGTCACTCCTTTGTGAAAACAGCAGATGGGAGTGTGCTGCCAGGCCAAAGGGAAAAATGTCAACAGAAAGAAGAAGTTTGTGGTGCTGCTTGTTCAGATCCTGGTTGACTCTTTAAAAAGACTCAGAGGAACGACGTCAGAATGAGAAAGTTCTCTGTAGCTTTTGCTCTCTGTATGAATTAAGATGTTCCTGGAATATGAAGGGAAATTACACAAAATTACACCTCTTTGTAACACCTACGTTTAACCACTATAATAGGTTATTTTCTTATTGCATTAGCCAGGTGATTGAGGTGTATTTATGCATTACAAAAGAGGCTCTATTATCAAGAATGATATGTTATAGAGCCAATGGTTTCCTTTTCCGGGGTTTAAATTTATCAAAATGCTTCTTTATGCAGTGAAAACTAACAGAGTAGGAAAGTTTGACTTTTAAGAGACATTTTAAGTACAGTTTTTGTTTTGCTGTAGAGTAGCTTGTGGAATATGTGTCTTTTTTTAAACAGGGATTTCTTTACTTTAGTAAGAACATCACAAAACAACATTACATTGCAGTAATGTGATAGAAAAACAGTGAAATTGAGAAAAGCAGAGGACAACAGATGAGAAAACACGACTAGAATTTCTGGACCAAAATGTGCAAAGTAGAAGTTCAAATTATAAGAGAAAATAAAAATATTTTCCTTGGGGCTGATTGGCTGTACAGTGGAGATAAGGAAGATATTGGCTTCTGCGGTTGTGCTGAGACGGTTTCCAGTATTAATGCATATTCAGGTACATTTGGAGTTTGAACTGTTAAAATAGACAATTATAAGCATTTTTGGACGAGGTTCTAAGTATTTTCAGATTTTAGTGGACTATCCACCGTCTCTGTAAAACGTTCCTGACTCCAGATGGTGGAAGAAAGGAAAAAGCAACAGTGGATTCATATAAAAACGTGTCTGATGTGAAATCTATGATTCAAATAAAATTCTTTAACCCTATAATTTAAAGAATTTAAAGAAAGAGAAACAAACCAATATTAGCTAGATATTTCATCTAGCTGATCTTGAAACTAAATGGAACATGATATCAAATATAGGAAGAAAAATGTGATCAGATTTGCTTCTAAGGCGTACTCTGTACCAAAGTATGATGCAGTGAGTGATGAGGATACGTGACTCATATACAGGTTGATTTTTATGTATCAAAATCAGTTTAAAATAAGTTTTCTGTGCTCATGAGAATCATAGAGTTGCTCAAAATTAGCAGCTTGGACTCTAGGATGGCCTCATATCCTGCACACTGCGCCTCACATCAAACATTTACATCTTTCCATGCAGTGTTACTCATACATGTTGGCTGCAGAGGATACCAAAGTGATGACTTCATCAGAAAGACGCTGCTGGTATTGACAGAGATCATTTCACCTCCAGGCTCTAAGGCTGATGGGCCTGTAGAGCCTGGAGACCTGATTGGACCTGAAAGCAGGATGTGTGAAAGAATTTCAAATAATTTGGTTCTAAAAGTTGTTTTTGACTCAGCACAAGGATGAAGCCAGTTGAAATTAAAGTCTGTGGCTTTTCCCTCAGCGGGCCACACCGTTATATCCTGAGTTTTGACACCTGGATATTTTAGATTTGAAAAATGTTAGAAGAGTGAAAACTCTGAGTGAACTTTATCTTGGTTTTAGCTTGGTCTCTTCCAAATATCCAAAGTTTGGGTGAACCTGCAGCAGCTGAGGAGTTCAGCTCTTGTTAGTTCTTTAATGAATAAGTTGTGCGTAAAATTTGCCTAATTTCCAACTGAAGTTCACCAGTCATTGTGGCTTAAAGCTGGATTTTTTAATTTGCTGTTTTTGCTTCCAATCTGACATTTTTCTGTCTCTGGGTTCCAGTTTGAACAGAATTTTTGAATTAGGCAGCAGCAGCTGTTTGCTCATCTCGGTGCAAAGAGCGGCCATGTCCTCATGGAACAGTGTTATTCCCTTAACCATTCTTTGTGGTTCATGAAAAGTGTATCTGTTTAAATCATTTTAATGTCACAAACACAATTGCAGAAGGCTGCTCTGTTTCTACAGGAGTGTTTGATGTAAACAAACCTTCACCTTCTGTTTTGATCATCATTTATTATTCATTATTTATTGGCTACTGTAAGCGTGCTAAAGTTTATTCCTCTGCAGAGAGTCAGGCTATGTTTAATGATTTTTATTTGACCTTTGAACTTCTTTTAAAAGAATTTAAAGTTTACCCAGGTTCAACCAGAATCTGGTTGAACCTGGTCTATGGTTGTTGCCATAGAGAAAAAAAAGTCTACAGTAGCTAATCTGAGATCCAAGAACTGTGAACAGAAGGTGTCGAAGAGAAGAGAGGAAGATGATGGCAGGAGACTTTGGAGTAACCTTTGGAGGAAACTGTTCTGGAGAAATCAGCACAAGAGGTTGAGTCCAAACTGCAATTAAATGGTGAAACGGTGAAACATCAGGCTCTACAGAGCTCTGCTAATGAACTAGCATTGGATATATCTAAAGGGTGCAGGACACCAAGGTTTAAGGACTGGAGTTTGAGACCACTGAGGACCAATGGGTCTCAAACTGAAGACCCATCGGTGTGCAGTCTTCAGTAGGAAAAGCTCACCCTTCCAAAGGATCTGGACAGTTTCTTCTTCAGCAGTGGTCATGCCTTGTTTTCCACAAGTGATGCCAAACATGGATATGCAACAGGTAGCAGGGCGTCACAGCAATGCTGGAAAAATAATTTCTAGGTGGCATCGTCTGTTTTTGACAGCTGTTTGTTCGTCTGTAAATGATGTGATTTTCAACAGAGGGGTGGCTCGTTAGGCGGCCCTCGGCTCGTCCCAGTTGGATCAGCGGCTCCATGCCAGAGGTTTGACCCTTCTTAAACAGACTACATCTTTTCCGTGACGACAGTATGTGTGAACGAAATGAGAAACTACTCATTGCTTTAGTTGGAGTTCAATAAATTGTTGCCAACTAAAAATAATTGTCCAATATGAGGTTGGTACCTGTTTGCTTAGTATTTTTTTCTCCCAGACTGTGTATATTCAAGGTATTCTCTTTGTGAATTCAATCTTGGAACATTTCATAGTGATAAAATATGTTACTGAAAAGGAAACCTAGAAACGTGCGACGGTTTGACAAAAATAAGAACAATCCCTGCTTCAGCTCCCGACTTCGTTCCTCCTAAACTGAGCTAATCCCTGCAGACTAAGCCTCACCAGGACACACTTCCCCCTTTTTCCTGTAATAAATCCACCGCAGGTAACATAAAAGCAAATGTTTCTGTTGATTTTCGTTGATTATGCAGAATGAATTATTCAGCGTGCTCCAAATGCCTAATGAGTCCCGTTCTTTGAGAATTAACTGTGTTAAAATATTGCTGATGTTTGTATAGCCCTTGCCTGAGGAATTACAAGTATTGACTCAACTTTCTTCTCATGCGCTTGGAGTAATAATACGAAACTGCAAACAATCATCAAATGGTTCCTCACATGTTCAGCTTTACACTGTTTTTTAAGCACTGATTTATTGCTATTATTATTTTTTCTTTGACCAGCCTAAATCATGGTTAAACGTCAAAATATCTAATGCATCCTTGGAAAAGGTAATAGTCCTTTGGGGTGCGACCTGTTTGTTTATGGCCAGCCCAAGATTTGCATTTTAAGGCAAAATGAGTAATTTACTAATTGGAGTGTGAAATTATTGGGAGTCTTCCGGTTTAAAAAAGTCAGTGCACAAATAGGGAGGAGAGGATCAAAGATTTATGGTTCAGAAGTGCTGCGTTACCAGAAAAATTCCCATCTCCTCCCAGCCCTTATAGGCTCAACTCCATTTGCCTTTTCCTTCCTCCATCCCGTCGTAATGATCATAACAGGCCTCAGAGGCCATAAATCGGAACAGTGGGGAAACTAAGTGTCTCATCATTATGCAGCCTCCACCTATCCTCTCAAAGCGCATCCTCGTGAGGCCCTCGGGACGGCAGCAGCACTTGTTTAAATCCAATCTCATTTCAGCAAGCTCTTCATCACTTCTCCCCCTCGCACCTAATGATGTCTCCGTGTCATATTGTTGTCTTACGTGTAACGGGGATGAGCTGAATTAGTCTTCTGCTTGACTAATGGTGAGGACTGAGTTAAAGTGGCAGTTATTTCCACATGACTTCATGTTGTTGAAGCTGTTTGCTCCTGAAGATGTCTGGAAGGTTTCAGTCGGACAGACAGTTTCACGTCTGTCAGAGTCACACTATCACAAACTATTCATTTTGCATGACAGATCAGATGGATGAAACATGTTTGGTTGATTAGACACATGTTCCAGAGGAAATGATCTTTGATCTGATGCAGCGTGTTGTTTGAAGAGCACATTAAGAAATGCCTTACAGCTTCCTTCATGTTTCTCATAATGGTAACAAAGAAGATTTATTTTTTCCCATATTTAACCAGGTAAACCTCTCTGAGATCTAGATTTCATTTTCAAGAGGGACCTGGGAAATGACTGAAGGATTTGACTGAACCTGTCTGGTTGTTGTTGAGAGAAAACATCATGGAAACCACGACCAAGAGTTCATATTAAAGTCTGAAGCCTTGATGTCTTTGCAAAGGCCAGATTATATTTTTTAACACATTACCCATCAAATACATGTAAAAACAAGAAAAGGTCAGCACTAACAGGGATAGGATTAATCTGAATATCTTGTAATTTTTCCTGAACTGAAGATGAATTTGTGTGACTTTAATGATTGTGGTGATGTGGTAGGAGTTTGTCCTGTAGCTGGCGGTTCGCTCCATCTGTTCCAGTCGCCGTTTCTTTGGGGAACACACCTCACCCGTCTGGCCTGCTGGCGGTCATAGCTGCGGTGCCTGGCAGCTGAATCACAGCCTGGTACAAACCAGACACGTGTTCTACGTTTTGCTTCTCCCAGAGGATCTGGAGCCTCCACTATTGAGAAATGATTGCTTGCTTGAGGTGTAGACTCTATTGAAGTTAGAAATGATTTTACCCAATCTCTGATGTTTGGCTGTGATATATGTAAGGCACCAGCTGAATTGTGAAGGAAGCTGCGCGATGGAGCTCATCGGAAGGTGTGTGCTTTACCATGAACCATAACCCACTGCCAAGTGTTTTGTTGAACCCCATGGGCAGCAGGGCCATGAAGTCTTTCCCAGTAATAAAATGTCTGAAGCATTCCTCCTGCTGCCAACACAGACTAAATGGCTTTGTCCTTTTTCTCTGCTGCCATTGCTAAAACTACAGGCAGCCTGCAATTACAACGTGACGTCATCATTCACGATCCTACTGTTCTCTGATTGGCCAGGATGAAATCCATCCTGAAAGCTCAAACTCTGTGGGACAAATCCCAGACAGAGCATCTGTGGCTACAGTGTGGCCAACCACAACCAGTGGATGAATGCCTGGAGTCCTCTGAACTAGATAAAGAGTACATGCCAAAAGCCACGGGCTTCGTCTAGTCTGATTTCTTTTAACAATGATTTTCTTCTTGCCACTGCTGCATGAACATCATCCATCTGCAGCAGTTGCAGGTTGAAGGTCACACCTGTGACCTTGTCTAGTTTCAGTTTGTGGGAAAAAAATCTGCCAAAAAAGCAGCAGATAGAAAAACTGCTGAAACTTTTAGTATTATTTTACATGTATGTTTGACTTAACGTGTTACTCTGCAGTGATATCTAATGAATAACACCAACATTATTTGCAAAATCTTTTGTGTTTAGTTTGTTTTCAGTGCGTAATTATTAGCTGTAAGTGTTTAGAGATTTCCTTCAGTTACCTCCAAATAATAAGATAAAGATGTACAAAAGCAAACCCTGCTCCAACAAGAGAACATCTTTTCTTCATTCATCTCTGAGTGCCGCATGAATGCAGTGGAGAAAATAGAAGCTGGGTTTGAGCAGCAGCCGAACAAATTATGGCATAAATTAGTTGTTTTGTAGAAACATGGAAAATCTAATAATAGCTGGTAAACAGGTTGCTTGTTGCAGGGATGCATCTGAGAGTTGTTCAGTGCAAACTTCCTTCAGGTCTCTTTTTCTCAGCACATATAGAGGTGGAACCACATGTTTACATACACTATGAAGCACTTTTTTTCACTCTGCCAAACTTTTCAAATAGATTATTTTATTTGCCGAGTCTCAGAACAGTGAGACTGACTTTTTCCATTTTCTATTAAACATAGGCTTGCATATGTTGGCCATTTTTTACAGATTTTTTGCATATGAAAAGGAAACAGTGTATTGGAGGTAAAACGTCATTAAGTCAACAAATGGACTTTCTGTAGTTGCTTAGTCTGATGAGGCTGTGGTCATTAACAAACCTATGGCAGCCAGGAGACCCAACCACCCGCTGGAGCAGAGGTGGGCAACTCCAGGCCTGGAGGGCCGTTGTCCTGCAACCTTTAGATGTGTCCCTGCTTCAACACATGTGAGTCAAATAATGAGGTCATTAGCAGGACTCTGGAGAAGCTGACTGCACTTAGGAGGTGATTTAACTATTTGATTGAAGCGTGTTGAACCTGGGAGACATCTAAGAGTTGCAGGACAGCGGCCCTCGAGGACCTGGATTGCCCACTCCTGCGCTGGAGGAATGTTTCAGCTGCTTTTCTGCTTGTTTGTGTAAAACTCTACAGACAGACACAGAAACAGGTTGCAGGCACATCTGAATAAGCTGTCTGAGGATAATAAATTCTTGTGGGTGTTACCAGTCTCCACAATGAGCATGCAAAGCAGAGAAATGTCAGGAAAAATGTAGTAAGTCAGTTTGTGACTAAGATGCTCAGGGGATAACCAGACCCTGGAAACAGCTTTTTCCTCCTCTGTGCTCTCTGACACACTAATTCTCCAAGGAAAAACGTTTGTTGTGTTCCTGATTGTAACACACCGCTAACTGTGTTTCTGAAAGCGTACTTCCAGTTGAAGATGGGAATTCTCCTCCAGGTTTCCCCCTGAGATGCTGATGGCTCACCAAACCTGGGAAGAGAAGCAGCATGCTGGTGTTTTCTTAGCGCTCCACACAGCCTCTTTACTCCCCTCAATATGCAAACATTGTTTGACTTAATCCACCCTAATGATGCAAATTTATGCTTTTAATTATTTCCAGCTGAATCGTACCCTGACTAAACGCTCTCACATATGCAACGGGGACATCAGGCTCAATAAAGTATTCAGAGAGAGAAGCAAGAGGACATTTATTCAGGATTACTCTTTTTATTCTTTCTTTTCATTTGCATCAAGTCCCTGAAAGGAATTAGCATTTCTCATTTTGTAACATTCCTAATATGACAGATATTGTTGTCTGCAGCTTCAGATTTTGCTATTGAAAGTCTTTTTAGATAAGCCTCTTTTATTTCAGACTTTATTTTTAATAGGAAGCCGTGAGCCTACATCCTGAGTCCTTGGCTGACACCATCCCCCCCACCTTTAATGTGATTCTTAATTTAAACCTCTGATTCTTTTTGCTACTTATAGAGAATGTGAATAGAAGCTGGAACGTCTTAGAGAATGTAGATATTCACCTGTTAAAGCTGCTTTTTACACAATGTCATGATAGCATCTGGCTGCATAAGACGGTATCAGTTCTGCTGCTGATAATCCAAATGAAATCTGGATCAAACCAAAATCTCATTGTGTTTAATTCAAAGATTCTGATACCCCTAAATAAAATGCAACCAATTGACTTCCAAATTTAGCTAATCAGTTAGCAGAGTCCAGATTTAACACAGACAGATCCTTCTGTGAAGGCCTCAGAGGTTTGTTGGAGGTGGCAGTATCATGCTTTGGGGATTTTTCCTTCTGTAGGATCAGGGAAAAGTTGATGGAAAGATGGATGGAGCTAAATCTGTCTCCAGGAAGGAAACCTGCTGGAGGCAAACGAGACTGTGATGTTCGTGGCTGTAATGTTTGAAATGTGGAAATGTTTAAATCGACTCGTTTCAATGGGACAAAGACTAATGGAGATTTATCCAGTCTTCAACCTGGGGATTTAAATGTTAAAATATCTTTTTTTGAAGTTAGGTGCTTGTGCATTTCTATGATTATCTGCATGAAAATGAGACTGCAGGTGAGAATTAACAAGAAAAAGACGTCACCTTGTGGGTTAGACAAGAGATTAATCACTTAATAAGAAAAATAATCAGCAGATAAGTCAATAATTACAGTGATTGCTGTTTCTGGTCCTAATCAGAACCAATCAAGAAGATAAAACGGGACAAAAACATCCAGTTTGTGTTTCAGACAGAAACTGTGTGTTAGTGTTCATGTCTGGGTCAGCAGTGTTATGAGGAGAAAAACCTGAAGAATCCAGAATATTTCCACTCAACTGGCAGCTGCAAAATTAACTTCAAATCACTGTTAAACCTAAACATGTTTTAAAATGTCTTGCAGTGTTTGGGTTGGACTCGGTGGAGCTTGATCACAAGTAAACAGTTTCTGTTTTTGATGATTAACTTTAGATCCTGAGTTGACTTTTTTACCAGAGTTTAAAATGTGTGGAGGTGATAGTTTACCGTATTCAGGCAGACCTTTGAGTAGCATAATTTACAGCTGATTGAGCGGATCCTCCAGACAATCAGGGTTATGATTTAATGCCTGTAGTTTTACTGCAGAACTGGATTCTGGCCATGATTCTGATTTGCAACCAAACATTAATTGGCAAAGCTCATTAAAGCTTTTTTATTTGTCTTTGACACATAATATGAATGAAGTTTTACAGAAAAAGCAGAAGAAAATGTATTTGCCATAGGATTTTGTGAGGTGGACATTATTCTTTTGTTGTCAGATATTCAATATTTTTTGTTTGCAGAGGGATCATAATCCAGTTTCATTGTTTATAATGTGTCATTTTATGAGCTAGAAGCTGCAGTTCCTTCACTCTCAGCCGTTCTTCTAAGGTGACTCCAGCTGTAAGGCTGCTGGGGAAAACAAGTTCTTTGGTTCTGTGAAGAACAATCAGGAGAAGTTTCATTTCTCCAGTCAGACAGAAACTTCATACATCAAATCATTTCTTCTGCTAGATGTTGGATTCTCTCTCTGGATTCTGAGTTTCTGTGGTTCCCAAAGGTGGGTCAGGACCCTTCTTGGGGTCACGAACCAACTACTGTGGGGTCATGAGAACCACTAAAATAAATCAGATTGATAAGAGATGTTGACTGTTGGTGCATTAAGTGCAGTACGTTTACACAGCTGTGATGCTCAATTCCGATTCTTTGCTGAAATCCTATTTTTTCCCATGGTGGTTCATACTACAGAATGATGTTAAATTATCCATTTTCTTCACATCCTTGTCCCTCAGTGGGGTCAGGAGGTGCTGGTGCCTCTCCAGCTAACGTTCCGGGTGAGAGGCGGGGTCACCTGGACAGGTCACCTGGACAGGTCGCCAGTCTGTCGCACACAACCATGCACACACACACTCGCACCTAGGGGCAATTTGGAGAGGCCAATTAACCTGACAGTCATATACACTGCTCAAAAAAAATAAAGGGAACACTCAAATAACACATCCTAGATCTGAATGAATGAAATATTCTCATTGAATACTTTGTTCTGTACAAAGTTGAATGTGCTGACAACAAAATCACACAAAAATCATCAATGGAAATCAAATTAATTCACCAATGGAGGCCTGGATTTGGAGCCACACACAAAATTAAAGTGAAATGTTCCCTTTATTTTTTTGTATATTTGGACTGTGGGAGGAAACCAGAGTACCTGGTGAAAACCCACGCAGGCACAGGGAGAACATGCAAACTCCATGCAGAAAGACCAGGGCCGGGAATCGAACCCAGCACCTTCTTGCTGTAAGGCAACAGCTCTACCAATTGCCCCACTGTGCAGCCCCTATGTTAAATTATATCTTTCATAATGCATTTCTTAGAGCAATGAAGATATTTCTCAGAGAAAATTTTTTCTCCATCACAGATTTATTCCAGGGTAGCCAGTATCTGCAGGATCCACAGCTGCCCTGCGAATACATGAACCCCCTCTAAAACGCTTCTCACTGCTGATTTTAATAACTCAAACATGGACCTTAATACACACAGTGGAAACTTTAACACTACAGCAGAAACATCCACAGTCTCCCTAATCGTTGCTCTTGTGGTTCAGCCAATCATCACCAAGAAAAATGAAGGATGCTCTTTGATTGGCTGATTTGCCAACACCAGGAAATAGTGTATCACGTAGCATTGAGCTGAGGTATTTCAGCTTCCCAAACTACATTTTCACCACAATATTTTATAAACTATATGAAAAAAATCCAACTTCCAACGACTGATTTAAACTTGCTGTTCAAAATAATTGAAGGGGCAGAAAAAGAACACTTCTAACAAAAACTGTGCATGCGTATTGTGCATAATTAATGTAGAGCAGTTAATGTTTGCAGTAATTATACGTCTCTTGTCTTAAAGTTAGCAGAGAATAAATATGAGCAGGATGTTCAGGACTCCGGCTGACTTACAGGTACAACATGTTCCTGTTTGACTTTCACTCAGTCTTACACTCCAGCTCTCTTTTCTGGAGAGAATGTAGCGCTGCAAAGTCTTAAAGTCTCTAAGTTTTAAAGAACCATGTTCTACATGAGCATAAACTACAGGACTTCCCATAAGACGGTTGTTCGATACGAATGTGGAAACATCGTGCTGAGTTGCTGTGCAGGTTTAGGTAACAAAGCACTTCATTATCTCCGAAGAGCGCCGCCTGCATGGCCCCATCATGTGTTCCACATTAAAGCCCATTAAAGGCGTCCTGGCAGGGAGGGTCCAGCTCGGCTCGGTGGAGCGCGGCCGACCCGCCGCAGCTCGGGACGCAGAGAGCTGCACGGTGGAGATACCTGCCATCTGGAGAGTCACTGGGATGAGAAATGCTCTGCTGCAGCTGAGCGGCCTCTTTGGCTCCAGCTCAACAACACCGTTCAGACGACGAGGGCAGAAGGAGGCTGGAAGTAGATAATAGATCAGCTGGAAGTGCTTCATGGGAAAAACAAATGGTGGCTTTCAGGACACCACGGCAACAAGAGGAAACGTCAGCACAAGTGTTGTATGATGGCAACACAAGATGTTCAGAAGCTCTGATAAATACAGTCGTTTTACACTAAAAATTACAGTTTCATCTTCTGAAAGTGTGCTTCATATCAGTAACGTCTTCCTCAAGGCGGAGAGTCTCTGCTGCATGTCAGTAGAAGTAGAAGGGACTGACACACACTCCAGGCTACTTGAAACCCGGCCTATTCTCATCTGACCTGAGCCTGAACTCTGAGATTACACCAGCTCTGGATTTCCACCCATCACATGGCTCAGGAACAGTGTCAACACTAAATTAATCAGCAGCTCTCTTGTTGTGGCCTCTCAGAATCTGCAGAGTCACAGCAGGGCAACCGGGTCTGTTGGTACCAACGAGCAGCAGATGTGAAACGCGAGAATCAACACAGATCTGAGCAAACAAATGTTTTACTTTACTTTGGCAGAACAAGCTTTTCCAGAAGGATTTGTGCTGTTATGAGACAAGCAGTCATGTTCCTCCAACTCTAATAAAACGTTAAATCTCACAGTGTTAGGATTGAAGAGGGACCAAAAGAAGAGAAGCAAGGAAATGTTGAGCAAAAGTATTTTGTTTTGGTGGATGAAATAATTTGATGTATTAACTTTGAAACTGTTTAATAGTTTTACAAAGTTGTGAAAGAAGATGCTTTTGGATCCCCAGCCCATGGTTTTCCAGTTTTTATGAAAAATGTGTCTATTAGTGGAATTTTCATGGAGCATATCTGAAATATTGGAAAGAAAGTACAGCATGGGAAGCTGAAATCCTACCTTACACGCTATTGGCTGCAATTTGCAAAGCAACCAGTTGGGAAGAAACGTTCCTTCTCCTTGGTACTGATTGGTTGTAACCCCAAGAAGGTAAACGGGGCAAGTCAATTATTATTAATGCATATCAATGTATATTTGGTTTTTGAACAAATAAGATGTTTTTGTATTGGTCTGTCACATAAAATCTCAAAGTTTGTTGGTGTATCCTGATCAAAGTGTGTAAAAGTTCTGGGGGTGTGAATACTTTTCAAGGCTCTGTGTTTGAGTTTTAGAAATAGACAAAGATCCACGTTGGCATGGAAACAGACTGATGCCATGTAGGAGACCTGATTGGTTGGATCTCTTCTTTGTTCAGAAACCTCAGAAGTTGTTGGTCTTCACTCCTTTCAGGCAGGACAGAGTCTGAGTGTCGTTTGTGTTTCCCCTCCATCCACATGCAGGATGGCCCTTATGCTTGTGTTCTTTGCCGGCTCCATAAATCGCGGGACATAAAACCATCGCTCACTCCCCCTCCACGCAGGATGTGCCCAGGCGGTGCCTGGAGGAGCAGTTTGATTTACAGCGCTGTACACAGATGCATCAAGAATTTATGAGAGACTTAATTAAGAGTTATAAAAGTGACTTACAGTAATTGTTTGGGACACTGGGTCCTATAATGCAACAGTTATTTCCATAATTCCAAAGTCTTGATCCTTTTCTCAGAACTTTTCTGTTTTTACAGAGCAGCGGTGCTTTGATGTTGCTGCAGGAAGCTTTTTGGGGCGCAGAGTGTTGCTGCAGCTGTGCTGCAACCAAACAAGGCTGTGTTTTATTTTCTGCTGGTTGTCAGTGGAAAACATCTTAATGTTACAATGAACAGAAGTATGACCCAAATATGAAAATGAAACACACTTGTTTCTGTTGTTTTATTTTCCCGAGAGAAGTAACACAAAATGCCTTCTTGAGTTTCTAAAATAATTTAACAGATTATAAATTAGACATTGTGTTTCAGTTGTAAATAGTTTATTTGGTATATAGTAGATTTAACCGTTCATTAGAGCAGGTTCTGCTGCTTTCTTTGTCCCCAGCTGCTGCGTTGTTCATTATTCTTCATGCATCTTTAATGAAATACACATTACAGCACCATTTTAAGCACCCAGAAGCAATGGTCCAACTTGGATGTAATTTGGTCCACAAACAGACTGGAGATGGGTATGCAAATGATTTGATTTACGGGAAGCTGGCACATCTAGAGCAGAGTGCAGAGAGCATAAATGCTGGCATCGTAACTGGAGCAATATCACTACAGACAAATCATCCGACGGTAACTCAATGGAGGGAGTGAAGGTCAACAGACACAAATGAAGTCTTTCACATTTAATTGACAGCATCACCACTGCTTAATGGAGGTTGATGGGAGTCATATTGAGAGTCTGAGAAAAAGGAAGACACAAATATCTGGTTTAATGTACAGTTTGTTTTATAAATGTTGCAGAGGCATAGAAGCATTCGTAATGTTTTTGGGGTGTGGTGGAAACGGCTAAACATTAGCAGGACTGGGAGTCACATGGCTCGCCTGTCAATGTTCTCATTTTAACTGCAGAATAATCCTAGTGGGCTTAATCTGACGTTCTTCTCCTGGCTTCCTGCTGAGAGCAGAAGTAATAAATATGTTGCTTACATGATCTTGTCCAGGTTATGAATCAGAACAGCAGCACAGACGGTTCCTCTACCATCACCATGTTTGACTGCAGCTCCAGTGTCCTGATTCAGAAACAAGGTCTTAGTTTTACACCAGATCTAAAGGGACTCGTCTTTCAAAAAGATCCACTTTTGTCTCGTTGGTTCATGGAATAGTTTCAAAACCATTTTGGATCAGTGGCAAATGTGAGACTGGCATTTGTGTTCTTTTGGGTCAGTAGTGGTTCTGGCGCTGGACCGCTCCCAGTTCTGATATTGTTGCCCAGCCTCATGAACTCTGACCTCTCCTGAAGCAGTGAGGCCCGCAGTGCCTCAGGTTGATCTGTTTTTTTCTAACCTCCTGGACGGGTCTCTGCTCCTCTGAGTAATTTTGCTGATCTGGCCGCTTGTGGAAATTGACCATGTTTTCTCCATTTGGCTCTGTGAAGTTCTAACTTTGGTTTGCTTGAATCCTCGACGCCTTAGAAATGGCGTTGCAACCATTTCCATTTCTTAAACCAATAAATGGTAATATTTCTCCTTTCCATGTGCAGGTATTCAGATCAAGACACAACTTGTTACTTTTTAGAAATATTACAACTTACCTTATGATTTTGTATGAAAAATGTAAAATTTTTAAAATTTACTCAAGTTATTATTGTTTCATCTTCAAATATATTTAATCTGAAACAGTGTGAAAAAACAGAAGAAGTTGTAGTACTTAGTATGGTATTGATGGAGTAAAGATGAAATTACAGAAACACATCAGCTGAGACCTGGACGTCCACATCAAGGCCTCGCTGGGGTTGATTGGAGACGATGAGTCCTCTGTCCGCCCTGAGGTGTCCTACTCAACCGTCCAAATGCCGTCCTAATCAAATGCTTGAAGCACTTTTGATCTTGAGGAATTTAACTCAGCAATTCAGAACAAATTCTGCTGTTTTAAAGATGATGTCCTTATTTAGTTCACAGTGAGCAGATCCTGTCATCTAAGGTCTTTGCGTGTGAATATTGCATTCTGCCCCTTTGGGTTTGTCTCTGGAAACGCCATCGTCCTTCCTCAGGTCAAGGAAGTACATGTTAGGTTAATTCTGCTGAGTGGAGGTGTGAGTATGGGTCTGACAGATGGGTGTTTAGTTCACAATGAAATATTAAAAAGAGTGAAGTCTTTTGCCATTGGCATTTCCCTCTCTTTTATTCATGACAAGTGCCCATAAACTCAGAAATGGATGTAAACTTCAGGATTTGAAGAAGGTGAAAGAAATCTCAAAGTTTTCTCAGTTGTGTTTTTTTTTTTTTTTTGGCATTTAGCAAATAGCAAGTCTGTTGGTCTCTTCTTGCCTTATATGTAATGCTGCTATATGTCATTAATAGGCATATTTATGCATTATTTTCAATTCATGCATTTATTTAATTGTCAAAGTAAAAATAGACATACAGCAGAGATTACCAACATTACCTGCATCAGTGTTGCATCTGTGATTCATCTGTATCTGTTGCTATGGGAAACAACACAAATTTATTGAAGTGGAGAATCTGAAAATGCAGTGAGGGCAAAATCCATTTTTATCCACTTTAACTTCCATAAACTTCCAGCCAGACTCATGATATCTCATTTCTCAGCCAGATGTCACATCTGTAGCAGCTGGACTGGGCGTGTTGGGTTAAAGACTGTCCATCTGTTGCTGATTGGCTGCTTCCAAACTGTCTAACTTTCCTTCTGAGGACATGTTAGTCCATGTTTCACAGCTCATACTGAGATTTAGGGAAACGTGTGATCATATTCTGTCTGTTGGTGACAGTCTGCAGCAGCATTGCAGCCAACATGTCATTGGTGCAGGTTAGCAGCGGAAAAGCAGCAGTAGTGTCAGCTTTGCATTCTGGGATGCGGCGCAGGCTTTCCTGGAACTGAGAACTGCTGTCAGTTCGTCCACAGGGGACCGTCTCTGCACCACCATTCTTTTAATTGATTTCCAGGGTTGACAGCCGCTGTAGAGCCATCATTTATCTTTCATTCTGATTCATATTTCATCCCCAGCCAAAGTGCACTTTACTCCGGCCTTTAAATGAGGGGCCTTATGCATTCCTGGCACAGGTTTAAGTATAGAAAATCTAAAATGCCTGACCTTCATCTGTCGGTATATGTAAGTTCTCTGTGATCAACCAGGTTTGGAACCAATTCACTTCTCATTTTGGTTCCACCGGTTTGAATGCTTGACTTCTCTGTGTTGATTTGCTGTAAATCACAAGTCACAGACACACAAACACACACACACACACACACACACACACACACACACACACACACACACACACGCACTGCAACATTTACTGCATCCGTGTGTGCTGAAATCCAATATCCCCACGTAACTCTTCATCTAAAAGCGGTGAAACAAGCCTGGTTATTTTCCTGCTCCTCCGCCGCAGAAACTCAAAGGTTTGATGTTTGATAAAAAAAATAAAAATGAAAAAAAAATCAGCACTGCCTGGAATTAATTTGTTGTAAGATGTGGCCTTCGAAGACTTTGCTGTGATGTTGGAGGTTGGGATGTTAGTTTCAGCTCTGATGCGTTCTGAGTGTAAACAATGTTAAAGTGCATTTTCCTGTATCTCGATTGACATGAATAATTTGGTAGAAAAAAACACTTGTTCACATGTCATTAGGGCCTTGTCGTCTTTATTTTAAAACCTCTGGTTCTAAATGTGGCATATTGAACATGTATTTAAAGCATCTGTTTACAAAAATCTGTGTCACTTTGACACTTTGAGACTTTCTTCGCTGCGTTTCACTGTTTTATTTGACCAACTGAGGCAGAAAACTGGAATCACTACAGGAGGTGGTCAGATGAGAGTCAATGTTTACTTTGTTGCAAAATAAAGCAGAAGAAAAATCACAGATTTGACACAAAAATATTTTATTTAGCAGCTGAACAGCCTGCCGTTTTAATTTTTTTTAATTACAGTGTGTTTCAAAACTATGCATGTCTCTTGAGCTTTATCCACATTTTTTCAAATTAGATCCACAAATAAATGTATTTATTGGAATTTTATCTACAAGAATAAAATACATTGTATAATATGGTGACATGTTTACAAAGGGAATTCAGAAGATCCTTTTGCATTTGCATCGATGGTCATGGTTCCTGTCAGTCAGACGCAGCAGCTTGTTGGGATCTGCAAAGACTTTTCTAACTGCAGATTTGTACATTTAATCTGCAGCAGTAAACTTGTTCAGGTATTTGTTGCAGAAATGCAAATTACAGGCTGATGCATATTTTTCTTCCTTAATGTTCAGCTATGCTGTGTTTATTCCTCTTCTCAGTTGAACAAAATCGATTTGTATTTACAGTAATCTGCTGGTTTTAAGGAACGTTCTCCAGAGCCACAATGTTCAGCTGCTGAATGAAAACATTTTGTCACGCCTCTGATTACTCTAGCAGAAGTAATTCCCTTTTTTCCTTTGGATTCTCTGCTTCCGCCAAGCCAATCTGCCTCAAGCTGTTAAACATTTGTCAAAAAAGTGTCTGGATTCATATTTTCTCCAAAGCAGGAACACTCCAGAAGCCCGCTTCAGAGCCTGCTGCACTCCAGCTGTTGAACTGCAGCGTTAGCCTGTATAAAACATGGAGGTTTTCATCTGGAGCCGAGTGTTTGAAAAAGGCGGCCCACCAGCTGGGTGTAGCAGATGGCCGCTCTGCCTTAGTCTGGTTCTGCTGGACGTCTCTTTTAGTTTAAAAGAAGTTCTCCTTTCCTCTGTCATCTGCTGCTCTGAGCATGCTCAGTGCCGTCTGTTGGCTTCTGCAGTCAGTTACATTACATCATATATTTGGATTGAACTGGTGTTTGGTTAAACTGGTTCCAGTTTTTCAGAATAAGACATTTGATGTTGATTGGCATCTTGCTTATCTTCAGACATGACAACATATAGAACAACCAGTAAAAAATGAAATCTGAAAATAAAATCCATCTGTTGCAGACAGTTTTGTTCCACCTTTAAGCTTCTCTTTTAATTCCTATTATATCAGAGAAACTGATTCCAGATCAGATGAAGCTTCTGCTGCTGATTTTTGATGTTAATAAGCTAAAAGAAAAAAATGAATCATAACCATTTGGATAATAATTTACCGTTTTGCTCACCCATTCTGACATTTTAACTAATAGAGATGGAGTATTGATTTTTTATCACTTGTCAACATGTCATCGTCCATATATCTTAAATGATGACCTTAAATTATCTTAAATGACATGATTATTTGAAAATGAATGCTGGAATAATTGCTGTTAATAATAATCTTGTATTTGACTTTGATTGAAAACAATATTCATAATAATTTACATCATAGGTATCATCACACCTATGAAAGACAGACTCAAGACATTTTTTAGTAAATAAGAGATAGTTTGACTCTAAACTCAACTACATAACATCTGTTACTTCGATGGCATGAGGAGACGCTGCCTCAGTACTGACTGCAGCTCCAAACCAACATCATGTGGAATTATTTCAGTAATGTTTTTTCCTCAGTAATATTCTGTTTGTCTCTTATTCTTTAAACAAAAACCGAGAATTTCCTGCGTTTTTCCCATTTTTATGCCGATATTGCTAACAGGTACAGAAAGCACAAAGACCTGACATCCAGGATGAAACAGGAAAACATCTATAAACCTGAAGTTTTCTACTGAGGGGTGAAAACGTTGAATAGTGAGAATGAATTGTTAAAATACCTGGAGGTCATTTAACAAGCTGTCAGTCAAGATGTAATGAAAACCAAAACCCACTTGAAGTTTTTTCACCAGTTCACATTTGCACCAGTTTGGAATTCTGTAATACATTTTAATAACCATTTAAAGATGAATTTTGATATTAGGTTTGTCTGAAAATGGTTCAGTGTGATTCTGGAAATCTTTTCTTTGACCTGTTCACCAGCTGGACCTGCTCCTCCGTCTTCCTGGTGAATCCTTGACAAACAGAACTCACTTCCTGTGATTCCTCAGTGAGCGTTTTTGTTCCCGACTCCGGTGGCAGCTGGCCATGCATTTGATTTATCGAAAGGAGAAACTATGAAGCTTACTCTGTGACGGCCCAGAAGCTTTAAAATTTAAGATGTCATTGACCTGATGAATGGAGGGAGGAGAGCTGGGAGCTGCCCGCTGCAGTCATATGTCACTGTCCGAAGGGATGAGGGACGCTGCCTGTTGGCCAGCTTCACCAACACTCACTCAGTGACCTGCACTCAGATCCCCTCTGCTGTTTGTTAGAGTTCAAGTTATATGTACCGATATGTAGAGAAATTATTGGTTCTAGAGCCGACAGCATGAAAACAAAGAACTCGAGCTTTGAATGATTAAAGCACGTTGTTTTTAACTGTTGTGTTGATAAAAACATAAACATTTGTCATCATGAAATGCACATTTATTTTATTAACCTTAATTTCACCAGGAAAATATCAGTGAGATTAAAAATCCTGGCCAAGAATGGCAGCAGCAAACAGAGTCTGCAGAACATTCACAGCTGAACTGGAAAAGTGAACAGTACCATAACTTTCTGCTTTTGGCTAAAATCAAAACATCAAAAGATTTTTTAATATTGTTTTATTTTTTAAATTTGATCTTTATTTTTGCAGGTTTAGACCTTAAAGCTCACTCACAGCAGAGACCTGTCTACATGCTTTACAATGAACATGAATGTAACTCTACATAATTTTATCTTATTTTTCATTAAATGTCTTTCAACATTTTAATTTGCATTAATCATAAATCAACATTTATTTTCAATATTTTACTATTGTTTGACAGCTTCATAAAAGAGCCTGGCTGTTGATTCCCATCAAAAATAAATCACTTAAACAGACAATAATTACTGAATCTGGGCCAATCGGAGGTTAAACGCTGCATTGATCGTTCAGAATGAATTCTAACGAATCTGGTCTCTGAAATCAGCTGAAACCAGCCGGGTTGATATCTGTCCTCAGCTCATCTGTCCTCCTGATTTAAAGGACTGTTCCATGTTACATTTCATCCTTTCTGCTTCAGGCTCAGATTATTTCCCAGTTTTTTTCTGGGAAATAACTTTTCTCTTTTTGCAGAGTGGATGTGTGAATTGCAAGGAGTCTGATTCAACTAAATGTGAATGTCCTCAAAAACCTTCAGCACTCAGAAGAGGAAACTGCAGTGGTGCAACATTTAAATGAGAAGTACACATGCAGGTGAAGATGGGATGCTGAGACAGATACATATATAACTTTGTGTAGAAATCAGCAGCAAACTTTCATTTAAATCACATTGAAACTGTTGAAGGCGCTGAAGTTAAAACTGCACTTTGTTCAGAAACATGATGTTAAAGTGCTGAGAAGCATCTTGTTTTAATGACTTTTCCTCTGTTAAATGACTGTTTAAATGAACACACCTGACTCCTGTCTCCATATGCTGGTTGCTGTCTCTCATGGTGCAGTAAGAAACGTTTACAAAAAATATGTTTGCTCCATATTTATTACAGTTAACGTGTAGTGACAGTACAGCATCAGAGAGATAATGTGTGAGAAAATGAAGCTCTTCCACCTCCTCCCTCAGATACTATTGCATTCTGCAAAAATGCAAAGCTCCTGGTCAAAAACAAACAGAGCCAGGAGGAACGTCTGTGCAGTCAATCACCCTCGTTTACATGCTGCTAAGTATGCAAATGGAAAGTTACAAGCATGTTGGCCACACTTCCAAATATTGAATAACATTGACGGCCATCCATGAAGCAAAGCGTAAAACAATGTTTTTTCTTTTCTTACCAAGCTAAGTTTCTGACTTACACTCTACAGCAGGATCTGAAATGATCCACTTTGATTCCTTCGGGACAACTGGAATTTCTTATAAGACAAAAAGAGAAATCTTTTGAAACTTGCTCTGGTTTTTTCTTCAAACTTGTGAGATTATTCATGTGAAATGTTTGTTGTTTTTCATAACAAGCCTCTCTTCTACATGAGATCTTGGATCTCACTGAGACGGCCTGTATAAATAAAGGTCTAGCATAGAAACGATGCTTTCCATTGAACGATCTTTACATTTTTATTTATGCTGTTTTTAAAATCTATCAAATTGGAACATTGGCTGTACTTCACAAGAACCGGCTAGATGGATGCACAGAGGCGGTGAGAAATATGTGAGGTGCTCCGTCATCATCGATCAGTATAGTGCTAGGAAACACAAAGAGGTCTTTAATTGGTTGCCCGGGCGCCTGTAAATGTAATTAGTACATCGAAATTGGGCCACAGGCTACACCTGCACATCTGGTGAGCCATACATCATTTTTTGCATCCGTTGTCCTCTGCACTGGAACAGAATAAAGTGGTTTCGTAGCCAGTATTTGACGTGCCTATCAAATAAGATTCTTTGCTATGTAAGCTGAAAAAAACGAGCCTGTTGTTTGTGCCGCAGGGAACAGAGATGCATATATTTGTCATAATCTGTTAGCTTGATTGGCCAGTTGTTAACGCTGAAAGCGATTCTGTTGTCATCTCCTTGGAGGATGCTTTATAGCCCCAGACTATCCTCCAGCCTGGAACTAACCAGCCACATCTCTGGCTCACTTGTGGCTGTTTTACATCAGCTGGCGTGATTAAAAGACCTGACAGATGTAGATGTATATGTTGACCCAACTAACGTCCCTGTGTCTCTGATTTTCCTGCAGTTGTACAGCTCAGTCGACTTTGGAAGGAAATGGATGCTCATCCACGAACACGTCACCCCGAACAGATTCTACTGGTGAGTCATCTCTTCTCATGTCTCGGCTGCTGCATTCCTCGTCTCTAAAGTTGTTTGCTCAGGAATGCAGCAAGTGCTTTTGACTCAGAACAAGGCCTCTGACT
Organism: Poecilia latipinna; assembly: GCF_001443285.1. Classification (NCBI taxonomy): domain Eukaryota; kingdom Metazoa; phylum Chordata; class Actinopteri; order Cyprinodontiformes; family Poeciliidae; genus Poecilia; species Poecilia latipinna. Next base: position 232,019 of record NW_015112645.1, on the reverse strand, counting down.
GGCAGTGATGGTGGAGAAATCCTGCACATTTCTGTAGTTTGACGCAATGAGCCAGAGCTTTATATTTTTATATCTCCTTAAGCGGTACAGGAAAGTGTTCACCCCCATTCACTTTGTCCACATTATGTTACTTCATAGATTTATTGTGTGTTTGAGTATTCTTCTGTCTCAAAGATCAAGGCACAGCACTCTATAATAACCAGGCAAAATAGCTTTTTGGAAAGATGTGCATCAGCTTTTATTAACAAAAAAATTAAAATATGTACCTTAATATTTTTCTTAAAGCCTCTTTGGCACCAATCACAGCGCGTCTTTTTGGCACAGAAGTTTTAAAGCATTTTCTTCCATTTTTTGCTCCAGATCCTGTCAGGGTCAGGCAGGATGGATGGGCAGTGTAGAAAACGCCACGTCTAGGTCTTAGTTTGCTTCAGGTCACCGACCCTCAGTGGACCCACAGAGCTTAGGTACAACACAGGTTGTACCTAAGCTCTGTTATTTTATCTATTATGAATAGATAAAATCCACAAATGCTTGAGACCTCCTTTATAAATGTGTCTAACTTCCCACAGTTCAAACAGCAAACAGGCCTTAATGTGCATTAATACACACAGAGGAGACAGTACTGCAGAAAGGCTATTCTTCACCCTCATCTGATGTCCGGAGCTGAGGAGGTTTTCTCTAAGAACCTCTCTAAGCTTCAGTGTTGTTGCTTTGCGTTTCTGAAGATTTCTGAAGATTAGAGTAAATTCCTTCCACTTCACTGCTTGGTTTTGCACCATCAACTAAGAGACCTTATATAGAGTAAAGCTATTTCATAAAAATAATGTTAAATAAGCCACGTGTCAGCACACCTGAATAAAGAGGTGATTAACAGGACTCTGGAGAACCTGTCTGCATACTGAGGAGGTGATACAGCCGTTTGATTCAGGTGTTGGACCACATCTACAGGTTACAGAACGCCGACCCTTAAGGTCGGGATTAGAAGACTCTGATCTCAGGGATAAGAACCTTTATAGCAACATGCTACCGTTTACTATAATGTCCTTCATGCAGAAAAGCTACATGAAGGACATTTTAAATCTGACCTTGCTGACACTTTGGAATAAAAACCTGCACTGATGTTCATTTTAAAATAAATAATGTAACAAAATGTGGAAAAACGTGAAGGGATGAAAATACATTCTAGTGACCCTGTAGATTCAGCTTCCAGTAGCATTTATATGCCTCTTAATAGGTTAATAAATGTCTAGAGTTTCTTTTAAACTAAACCAGTGGAAGCAGGAGGAGTAATTTTCTTATGATGCAGACATACAGATTTGGAAGCAGGACCTATGACTAATAACAAATCAGGGATGCTCCTGTCGCTTCATATCCACTCAGCCTCCCTCTCACTCCCCCTGTGGTGCACCAACTCTGTCTGAAAGTGCACACTCATCACAAATGTTGGACTGAATGTCGCCCAGCTCATCACTCCTCCACCCCTCCCTCTCTGAGGTGACTGGCTGAGCCTGGGATTGCCTTGGGTTGTACTCTCTACTGCTCATAAATCTGGAGCTACATCCATGTCACTGCAGAGATCCTAAATTTGTGCAAAATACATCACTGACTTTACCCTTTGCTGCCAAAACCATTTCAAGGACACTGGAGCAGTGGATGGGTCTGAAGCTCAGCCAGGCTGGACTCCAGTTGGCTGGATCTGCTCAGCTGCTCCATCGACCTCAGAGGGATTTTAAATATTGCCACAGTTGGAGACCAGAAGCTGCCATTCAGTCTAATCCACCAGATGCAGAAAGTGAAAACTCAAAACCCGTGTATGATTAGTCCTTTCAATCATCAATAAAGAACTTTAAGTTTAGGCTCCAATTCAAACACTTTGGATGTGAGTTTGGAGCCAATCTCCTCCACCAAACTGCCTCAAAGCTTCAAGCTGTTGATTTCAGGTCAAGTTAAAGAGGTAGTCCTCCCTGTCCATCATCCCCCCAGTTTGAACAATCCAACAGGCCCACAGCATGACGCTACCATCAGCAGCGTTCCCCTGCTGCTTCAGTGAGGCTGGAGTCCAGCAGCTTCCTCTTCCTGGTTAGTTTTACCTTTAGTGGTTCTTGAGTCTTTCTTCAACATCCAAACTAATGTTCCTTGATTTCAGGTGACAGTTTGGGTCAGATGAGTGAATTCTTAGCAAAGAACAACAATTCCAACCATATAACCAAAATTACTTAAAAACAATTAATTCTCCCATTCTCTGGATGACTGTGACCCAAAAACAAGTGATACTTAAACCCAGCAGACAAATTGAATGAAAACATTCTTAAGTCATTTCCTGTAAACTAAGTGTTGATCCGCAGAAACGAACCCTTCTCGTAGGTTTTTGTACTTCTCTCCTCCTAAATGAATCTCTCTGCTGACATCTTGTTCTGTTGTCTGGAAGTTTTGTCTTCTAGAGTGAATATGCATAACCACAAATCCCACACTACTAAATCAAGCAACAATAAATCAAGGCATAAAGAAATTAGTTAGCATAAAATGTTTATTTTTTCATAGAAAATCTGTAATTCAAATGAACAGGAATTTATTTTTAGGGCTTAAATTAATTCTGCTCTGCTAAAGGAATTCAGGCCTCTGCCAGTTTCTGCTGCTTGTTTGCTCTCCATTCATTCTTTGGCAACAACTCTAAACTAATCTTTCTTTATATTTTTCATTTCCAATGTATTCATGCATTTGTCCCTGTTTTCCCTGCCAGGTCTGTTTCTGGACTGGACAAAGAACCAGACCTGGTCCACATGGAGGCTCACACTCCAGATGGAAGTAAGTGACTTTCAGGTCTTTGTGAGGAAACACAATGCAGTTTGTTCAGGAAATAATCAACCAGGAAAGAAGTTTGGGTCCAGAATTAAGCCCTAGGCGTCAGCCTTAATGAATCTTGCTTCTCCTTCTTTCCATTTTACTCGGTGAATTTCAGCTCCTTAACTCTGAATGGCAGCGCCATTGAAATACAATAAGTGCTAAAGTTTTTACACCAAACTCAGAGATTCAAGCTTTCTGTCTGATTGACAGGATGCTTGTTTGTCATATCTGTGCAACGAGAATAACTAGGTGCTGCAAAGAGAAGCAAATTAACCGAGGAAATGTCAGGCTGCGTGGATGGGAGGAGAACAAACAGTAAAACACAAAAACTGTTTTTGATCTGATTGAGAACGGTGGAGTATGGAGATGCTTTCAGCTTATCTTGAACAGGTGATGCGTTGCTGTGACTCTGTTTGTTAATATGCATGAGAGGAATAACAACTTTAACGGCTCTTCCTGTGTGTGTGGCTGACAGATGTGCAGTATGTCACATGCAGAGCTCAGATCTGCTCCGAAGCCAACCGGAATTATCCATTCCCGGGATACATCGACATCAGCTCTCTGGTGGTTCAAGATGACTACATTTTCATACAGGTAGGCCTCCAATCTGTCTCCCCATCATACAACTCAATGTAGCCAAGCTTAGTTCCCCTTCAAATATGCACACTCTTTGAACTTTTACCTATTTCACATTACAACCAGAAACGTCATTATTATGTTATTGGAACTTTGTGTGATAGACCAACACAAAGTAAAGGATTTATCTCAAACTCCCTTTACTCTTTTTCTTTTACTATTATAGCAGTGAATCTTTTACGATGCGTCTCCACCAGATTTGTACATATTGAGACTGAAATTTTTACCCTTTCTTCTTTTCTAAAGAGCTCATGCTCAGTCAAATCGAAGAGAGATCATCTATGGACATACATTTCCAGGTCTTACCTCAGAGTCTTAGGTTTGGACTGGCAAAGCTTACGTTAGGTAGTTGGACAGGTAGCTGATAGTTCTTGGGTCCAGGAGCAGCAGTGAACCTTCGTTCTGACCATGGAACAGTGGACCGGGTCTTTACCCTGGTGATGTTCAACAAAGTCACAGGTGTTTGCTTCTCTGGCCTACATTAGGCATTCGTTGGATGTGATGTGGGACTATGGAGTGTTTTAAGGAGAATCCAATCCTAGTCATTTAAAATCCACAGGTGTGTCAACAGGTTGAGCCTGTTCCCAGTGTGCGTTGGACTCTACCAGGCCTCTACAAACCAAACCTGTTTCTGGACCGGATCTGAAGGTGATGGAGAGGAGGACATCTGGTTGGAATATTGTTTCATCTTAGTTTTTTTGCAGATGATGTGGTTCTGTTGGTTTCCTCCAGCTGTGACCTCCAGCGCTCACTGCTTGGTTTGAAGCCAGAAGTCTTGGATCATGGTTTATAGTTCAGACGTGATGGGAGAATGAAGCAGGTGGATTGGAGCTTTGCCCGCAGCTATGCCAGCACTGCTGTGCTCTGTTGTGGTGAAGAAAGAGCTGAGCCAAACAGCAAAGTTCTTGATTTAATGTTCTGTCTACATCCAGTCCTGACCTTTGGTCATGACATCGATCTGGTTCTGTTGGTCATGATTCATGATAGGAGTGGATGAAATGAGCTTTCTCCAGAGACTTCTAGGGGTGAGGAGCTCTGCCATCCAGAGGATGCCTCCATGGCGCCTCCCCTTGATGCTGATGCGGTCCCACTGAGGGGAGAGCCTGGGAGACGCTCACATCCTGTCTGGCCTGGGAATGCTTTGGGATTCCCCAGAGTTGGTCGGGACAGGAATGTCTGTGGTTCCTCCTGGACTTGTTTCCTCCCTGACTTGATGATGGATAAACAGAAGACGATGGATGGAATGGATAGACTTTGACTGGGCCATAAAACTTGAATATGTTTTGATCTAAAACAGCTGTGTCCAAGTTGAGCTCTGAGAGCTACGATCCTGCAACTTTTAGAGTATCTGTTCTCCAACTCTTCAGTTAAATGAATGCCTCATTACCATTATTAAAGGTTTAAGTACCATAAATACAAGGCTCCCTCCATCTACTGTAGATAAAATATCACTCATACTGTGTGGTGAAAAGGAAATAACCCACTTACCTCCAACTCTTTGTCCTCTCTCACTTCTTCCTGGCACAACCGGCTGTTTAAAATCAATAGAGAACTCATCGACTCAGAAGCTGCTGTTCTCTCATTTAAAGACACGGTGGTTCTTCCTCTGTAGTCTGAAGTTCTAACGAGGCTGGACAAATTAGTCTGCTGATTTGCTGGTTCAGGTCTAAACTTAAGCGAGGAAATTAATAAAGAAACGCTGTAACAATATAACAGTTACTTTTTAATGCAAGACTTTAAAATTGTCTTTTTATTTTATGTCTCCAATTTCCTTTTTTTCTTTCTTTTGGACTCCACGCTGCACACTGGAAACCCTGCAGATCCATGGAGGGGCCATAAAAAGAGCAGCTGCTCAACAATTTAAAGGAACCCTTCAGAATAAAATCTCAAAGTTTATTCCAAAACCATTATTTACACCATGACAGCCAAGAAAGAAGCTAAGTGGGAACACGTTGCCCTATGTTAAACTGCATCATGTCGCTGCGACTCGGCCAGAACAAACAAAGTGGAGATAAAATTTCCCCTTGTGCTTCGGCTCATTGTCTTCTTGTTTAACCTTCATCTTTTCATTTTCTCTGTCGCTTCATGCACTCTGCAACTGCAAACAAGGTGCAATCTTTAATACCAAGTAAATATTTTAACAATGCAGTGGATCCCCTTTTTTCTATAGAGCTTGTCTAAATTATTGGAAAGGAGAAGCAGGTTTGCAAGCTGAAATAATTTGGTGCAATGCAAAGTTATTTCATTAATAACTTAGCATGATGTTGGACTGACTGGTACTGCAAACCAGTACCTGTCAGAGAAAGGAGGAGAAAAAGTGAAAAATGTAGATGTTAGCATGTGCTATATATTGCTGTATTTGGTGTGTATCTGTTAAAATACACACCTATGACTGTTTTTAGTGGGGGTCTCGTATTCACTGAAGGCTGTGTTCCCTAATCTCCATGAATGCTCAGTTCACTGTAATAACCAACAATTCTGTAATTTAACTTCACAACACAGAAGCCCTAAACCATTAACCTGGAAAAAAACATACAATGTCGTGTAGAAATTCAAGGATACAGTTCGGTTACCTGGACCTTTGCCCCTTCACCGTCGCCCCCCAGCCTTCTGCCCTCCAGCACTTTACAGAAAGAAATTGAGCTGTTCCTTAAAGATCCTTCAGTCATGTCTGACCTGGCCTGAGTCTTTCATGCCAACTCTCAGGCATCTGACGAACTCTCAGTCCAGTTGCCTCCACGTTTTAACATGCATGCGTCACAGACAAAAGGTCCTACAAGGGATTGGCGGGGTGGGAGAAAATCAATCATACCAATTCCTCTTAAAGTTCAAACTGCTGCTGGTTATCTGGCCATCGATCTGCGACTCCCTCACTCGATTGCATGTGGGAATGTTCTGCAGTGCTCACAACTCGGCTGCTGAATTGCCTCTCAAAGCTTGTTTTCTCTCCTCTGAGCCACACAGAGCACTTACAAGATCAGTAACAAAATCAGCCCCGTTGTGCAACATTGATGCTCTCATCGTTTCTCTTCTGCAAGCTGTGAAATTGAAGGTTTTTCTCTAATGAATTTTATGTCGTTATCGATCAGGAGGAAAATTGGGTTGTGAAACTGGCCAATCATTTTGCACATTGTATCTCAATGTGTACAAATGGTCGTCCTTTGTTGCCCCAAGGCTAATGACAGTTCTCCAACACACACCTCCCCAGACAGACTCCTAACAGCTTGTATGTTTGAAAAAGGTCTGCAACATGAAGGATGACTTTCCCCTCCCTCAAACTGCAGATGAGGCTTGGCTAGGCAACTTAAAGATTTCTCCTGACAAAGAATAATGAGACTATTGATTGTCCTGTGAGATATTTACCAAAGTCCACTTTGAAACCTCCAAGTTCACTGACACCTGGGGAGGAGTTTATTTCTGAACTGACGTCAGGTGATACTGATGAATCCTCTCTGGATCCCCACCTTGACAAACAGCTGCAGACTGAAACCCATCACTCTGACTGATTGAAAATAGGATGACTTGAAAATGAGGAAATGACCAGCACTACAGTTTAACCTTTTTTACAAGCATAGATATTCATTTTATAGACTTGCAAGAAGATTTTTTAAAAGAATCAGATTATTCCTGCAAAAGGACAAAACCTGAAGCAGAACCAAAGTTTATAACTGGCTCCATTCAGATGATAAAAATGATTACATTACAGGCAACGTAAGCAAAACAAAAACCAGGATAACATTAAGTCATTTTAATAAGTGTAAAAGTCATCTGTAGATGAGGATCAGACAGCTGAGGTGCTCCAGAACCCCACCTCCCTGCCCACGGTTAGAGGACTGCGTTTCTTGTTCTGGTTCCCGTGTAAAAACCCGCCTGGCACCAAGCTCTCACCAGCAGGCCCCTCCTCCAGGTCTGGCTCCTAACAGGGACCCCAGTGACACGTTCAGGCGACTGTTTCCATAGATGTTTCTCATCATTAGCTTCTATAAGCTGCATTGGTGTGACCAATGATTTAAAGCCGCTGATAACCTGACAACTCAAACTCCTCTGACACAATAAGCTGGAAGCCCATGGAGATCTGGCTCAGATGATGCCTGTTCATGGTGTTTTTATAGCGGTAAACCAAGATCTACACCAAGAATTATAACCCAAGACCAAGGTTTTTACAGCAAAAATTCAATTTTACTGTAAATTCTATACTAGAATGAAAGATAATTTGTTGTCTTCATTGTCTCAAAGGTTCCCACCTCTGGACGAGCGACTTATTACGTCTCCTACAAGAGAGAAGCTTTCATACAAATCAAACTGCCAAAATACTCCCTGCCTAAGGTACGCTGCAGCATATTCACGTGTTGGAGACTCATTGAAAGTTTTTCATTTCTAAATGTCAGAACAAAACAATCATGCAGTTAATTAAGTTTGTCTGTAAACCTCAAGATTGAATGTTTACACTTTCAAGGTTAGGACTGATGTAAAATGCATGTTTCAGTTTTTTTTTTATTAAAATCAGTTTTCTGTCCTTCCAGAAGTCCTTGTGACTCTCACTGTAGGAGTTACTGTCCAGTACGTCCACAGACATTTACATTCATACCACAGCGCTGATCTCATGACCAATCCCAAAGGGTCAAGATGGACTAATCTGTCATCTCTGTGCCTCCAGTCATAACTTCTCTTAATCTCTCCTGCTGCTTCCTGAAAGGATTTACACATCGTCAGTACTGACGGGAAGCAGGTCTTTGCAGCAGTGCAGGAGTGGAACCAGAACGACACCTACAATCTCTACCTGTCTGACACCAGAGGGATCTTCTTCACCTTGGCCATGGAAAATGTCAAGACAACCAGAGGCATCGCTGGGAACCAGATGCTGGACCTGTATGAGGTACCAGTGTTTGAATTATTCATGAATGAAGTTTATGGGGTTTTGGTCAATGTTAGTCTCTCTGAATGTGACATCAAGCTAAAAGAGGGTCTTTAATTGTTGATCTGTGCATTAAATTTTTGATTGGGTGAGATTGGCAGAGAGAACTGTGCTTAAAGATTGTCATGTAAATCAAATCCCATTGTTGAATTCAATACTCTCCCAAACTGTAAAAAGCAGCAGTTGAGATGCTCCTTTTTCAGTGAGTTTTTGTTAATTGTATTTTTTATTAAAAGCAACAAGTTAATATCCCCACTGGGCCACAGGACGAATCCTTTAATGCATAAATGGAGATAATCTTGTAATCCCATAATTTCCTATTGGAATCCTCTGTCAAAACAACTTCACAACATATTTTTGCAAATGTTCAAATTTTGTTTTGTTCAGTTGTTGGAATAAAAGTTGTTGTCAGGTGAGTTTAAATGTACCACAGAAAACCCAAATCACCAGGAAACAGTGGTTACCTGGTGGTCTGGCAACCAAATCAGTCCTAACCTGACCTGCAGACCAAACTGTGGAAAACTGGAGAAATGTTCTCAGCTACTTAGATTATTTTTGATGGTTTTCCTTTTTTGCTACATGGAGCCATTCAGAGTTAACTGATCAGGTGTAACATCATAACCGTCATGGACTCGCTGACTGGTCTGCAGCTTGTCAGCCAACACACGTGATGCAGTGCCTTCAGCAGAGGTTCAGTAACTAGCTCTCTGCCGTTCCTTCCTTTTGAAACAAACCGAACGGCAGATTGAGAACACCGACTCCAATCTGCACCCCGCACATTTTTCTGCTTGAATTCATCAACTTTAAGGACACAATATGGGACCTCAGTTAAAGCTAAAAATAAAAATAACACCTGTTATTCACTGTAAGTTTGTAAAATGTTACGACCGATCAGTTTGTCTTCATAGAGTAAAAGACAGTTTTCTCTTTGACCTGCTATAACTTTAGCTTTTCAGGTATTTGGTTAATGTTTGGGATTAAAAGGTCCAGGATACAAAAGTAATGGTATTTTCATTAAAAACAACATTTTCTATGTGTATAAAGTTTTTCTTTAGCAAAATGGGTTACAAACTATGAGCAGAAAACAAGAACATGGCGGTCCCAAACAGAATTACTGAATGTTTTGTGATTATTTGTAATGAAGGTGCAGACAGAGCTCTGGAAGCCAGGATGAAGTGTGACATCCACAGATTTACCTTAGAGTTTGTTTTAGTTGACTTGTTGAATGTGGACAGGTTTGCATAACGGGCTGCACTCGTCCATCTTCCTGACAGCAGACACACACAGCATAGAGAATGTGGCTCAGTGCTGTGAAGCTGCAGACTGGACCTTGTTAGCTCGCTGCCTTCATACTGTATGTGTTTGCATTCATAGCAGGAGAGTTCACTTCCATCCCTTTGCGCTCCTCTGTGAACCCAGTTTATCACTCCAACACTGGCAGGTGTGATGGAGGGAATGGAGGAAGGAAGTGAGATACTGGGCAGCTGCAGTGGCAGCGGGGCGGTAATTAACAATGCCATTACTTCTCCTGCCCAGGCTGTGGATATGTGCGCTGATTGTGAGTGCAGCTCCCCTTTCCATGCGACACCGTTTCACTTCTGCGGTGGGAGACGGCGCTCAATGCAGCTTTAAGTAGATGCATGCAAATAGCTGAGAACCGCCTGGAAGCACCTGTGCTGTTATACAAGCCGGTAGATAACTAGAATAAATAAATCAGTTGGAAGAAGCATGAAAGAGGAATAAAAGTGACCGGGGAAGGCCCCGCCCACCGAGCCCAACAGCTTTGGATGAATTGTACCGTACGTTATACGCTGACACCTGGTGGGTTTGGAATAAACCTGCTGGAACATCTTTCAGCCCATTTTCCCACCGTCGGCTCTAATAACGTGTGTGTGCAGAGACTGTTGGAAAACCAGCCATTCTTCTGAAAGTCATTTTCTGTCTTTGTGTCACAATTTCTCCCAGACTGCCGGACCTCTTTAGGAGGCCAGCTGCCGTCCTGGCTTTTATTTCCAGTGGATGAAATGAACAGAATCCCATCGATCGCCTCGTACCCCCACAACCTCTGAAGAAAAACTGTGGCCCATTAGCTACACTTCACATATCAGTCAGTCAAGACTACATTTATGGAGCTCCCTTCGTTCACAGTGAGGGCAACACAAAGTGCTTCTTTTGTATGATAAAAATAACAAACAGAAAAAAAGTAATGAGGTAAACCAGACGGAGCATAAAAATGTGCAGAAATTTGTCGTCAAGAGGAGAAGTTTGTTTGAAGGACTGAGGAAATTGAACTGTGCAGATGAGGTGGCAGTAAAACAAAATGCTGCCTGTCGGCCATCTGCAGTCCATGTAGCTGAAAATGTGGCAGGCCAGCACAATTAGTTGATTTTTATAACAAATGATATAAAGGTCTACTAAACATCTTGTAAATTGTTCTGCTCAGGCAGCAGCATGGTGCAGCAGCTCTGCTTTTTATTTTCTAGACTTTTTATTCCTTTTTTTGAGCTGTTGCATGTTTGGACAATTATTCTCTGATTCTGGATGCTGCACAGCTGGAAGGATTTTTGCTCTTTATTTTTCTCTTTTGCTTTTGGACAGTTATGATGTGTAACCACGGCAACAAGATTTTATTTTTATAATTGTGAGCACCTGATTAGCATCTCAAAAGCTCAAATGACTCCTGAACTATGACCCTGACTCCCAAAGAGAGGAAGAGGAAGTTCAGTCTATCTCTTCCATCCATCCTGATTTTCAAGGATCGTATTGTTTACTCAAACATTTCCCTTCCCGGGTTTCTAACCGTACAGCCACACAAATTTAAAGAGGAATTGCAAAAGCAAAGGAGGTGGGCTAGCAGTTCTTTCAACAACTGATAGTATCATTCAAGACAAAGTACTGTGGAATATTGTCTCTGCTGCCTGGACATTAAGTTGTTTGCATGTCGTGATGTAGAAAATGTACAACACAAAGTTTCCATAAGTCCATAAACACGGTTTTGCTTTCTTTTCCATTTCACAGAAAATCAAACTATCAGCATCCAGTGAATTTTTGTTAAGATTAGAGTAGTTTACTCATTTCATTTAAATAGTGTGTTCATTTTCATGCAGATAAAACTGAATCGTTGCACAATAAAGCTTATTTTTTGTGGCCCATAAGTGCTTTTACTTTGTCAGTCCAGATGGTAAGTTGTTTGGACTGCAGGATGAGACAGAAATGGGCTTCACTGTATTTGCAGCCTTGCTGCGTCTCCAGTTCTGATCTTATCCTAAACAGAGATGCTGCCTGTGATGAATGGATCAGTTAAACAAGGCAGAACATTTTCATGCAGCCAGGACTCGTGTCGTTGGTAAGAGAGCTCCATCTTGTGCTTCCTCACTAAGACACTCGCTGATTTTCTCCCACAGAAGAAAACGTTAAAGTTTTCTAACCCCACGCTGAAAACTGCACAATTACCTCCTCAATTAGTGGAATGATTTTATTGTTAGTCAGACTTCATAGGAGCAGTTTGTGTAATGACAGGCCGTTTGTTGGAGAACTGCTGTCATTTTTCTATGCGAACTCATTAAACTTCCTGCTTTAGCAGGAGGCTCCTGGTTGTCAGGGACTCGGTGCATCAACAGTCATTTATCTTTTCACTCTCTGCTTTTGACTTTGCCATTACCAGCCCCAGGTGATCAATCGAAGACACGGGTAACATGTCTGTGTAAATAATGACATGCTGATCCTGGCCCTGTTCAGCTCCTCCTGTCTGCGAAGTTAAACTCATGAAGGCGTTAAAACTTTAAATGAGTCATAAAATATATAACTTAGTTGTCTCACTTTAGATAATCGGTGATCCCCGGCTGTTCACCAACGACTCTGTGCCTCTAATGAAATGCATTCTCATAAGATCAGTGGCAGCGTTATGATCTGCAGACGATACAGTGAACGCATTTATTGAATTCAGTGAGAAGCTGCTCTCCAATGCAGCAACAACAGGAAGATAAATGAGGAGGCTGTCAGGCCGTTTTAAAGCAAAAGGAGAAACCCAGACAGGCTCTGTCCCTCTGAATATCAACTGCTGCTGATCGCATTATGAAAACTGTAGATAACTGTTATTGGGAAAGAACGCTGGAAGTGATTTGGCTTTTACCACTTATCTACAGCGCTGTTGTGTTAGTTTGAAATTCAGTTCAGTTCAAAAGTATAGTATCTATCCCAAAGGGAAATTAAATGTCTAACCTTTAGTTTCCAAGTGTCTTTACACGGTTGGTATGGATGGCAATGCTGTGAGCAGGGAGGATCTCCAGAAGCAGTCAGTGTTACATCTGATCTGAAGATCCCTCTGACTGAAGACTGTTGCTCTATGACAGTCTGCAGAGGTGATTTTCCACAGAACCACGTCCTGCATGACGGTCAGACATGACCATATCACTCCCATCCTCCACTCTTGTACTGTGTAAGTACTGAGATCAGAACATGTACATTCATATTAAAATATTACATCATCAGGAGCACCTAAATATAAAGTAATGTTGAAATTCTTTTGTATTTTAAGGACCAAAATGAAAATAATTTATATAAATAACTTAATGAGGCAAAATGTGTTCGTTTTTTTTTATCAGTGTATTTTCATATAAAACTTATGAAACTTGAAAAAACTGCAGGTGTGTATCTGTGCATGTTGAATTTTGGTTAAATCCATCCGTTTCTTCACTCAGTGAAGTTACTCACATCCAGGAATTTTACTCAACTATGGGGAGCGATACTGCATAATAAAATTACTCAAGCTGTAAAAGTACAGCATAGTAAAACTATTCCTAAAAGTATTATTTTTCCAAAAAGTTACTCAAATAAATGTAATTGAGTAAATGCTGCTAATTACTTAGCTACTCTGCTGCTGTGTGTGGAGTTTGGTGTTAATCTGTCACCTGGAGGCCACATGAAAGATTGGATGAATAAATTGATACATAAAGGCTTATAGGTTGGTAAGAAGGTGATCTGAAACCATTTAGTATTCTACAATCAGGAAAACCAAACAGAAAAACTGCCATTAGTTTTTATTTCTGACTGATGCTTTGCATTGCAGCAGACGTTATTAAAAACCACCTGGTAGAGTTCATCTTTGCTTTCATGCTGCAGCTTCGTTTTTGTTCTGTCTGCACGCACATACACTCGCGCTTCAGAGTAATCTGTGGAGCCGAAACTTCTGCTGGCATCCTTCGCTGTGTTGCACAAAAAGTCATGTAGGTGTAAATGATGGATGGAGGGAGAGCCATGCTAGTGGACGTGCATGATCCTCAAGTGTGTGTGTGAGAAGGAGAGAAAGAGCGAGTAGGTGGAGGCAATAAATAATAACTGCAGCGATTGACATGTCTGGTTGGATCAGGATGGGGGGACCCTCATTAGCTGCATCCATCTTGAGCGCCATGTATCTCTGACAATGTCAAATGTGCAGCCTATTAGTGCCACTTATAAAGATGTGCCCCTGCAGGGAGGGAAGCACATCCAAGAGGAGCCCCTCACTATGGCAACCACTCGGAGGGGCCGCGTCCTTTCCATCACATAACTCGCTTTGCTTTGCTTCGTCTATTACCTGAAACAGAGACTTTGATGATGGAGGTGACTGCTTGGGATGTTTCCGTCTGTTTATGGTGTCGGAACATAAAACTGGTGTTGGTCCGGCAGCTTTTCAGGAGAGAAAACTCCTTGAGCTGGAGGGTTCAGATGGCCTTCTGAAGGTCTGAGTTTTATTCTTGTGATTCAGTCTTCCTGAGGGAAAACAGACGAGATGTCTGTTATCCTGCCTGTATTGTTGAGACACATAAGGATATAATTACAGATAGCACTTAGAGCTACCTGCAACCGTCTCTGCAGACAATTGTCGACAACAGAAGGAGACGATAAGCATTCCATTTGCATTTAGCCGGAGCGGTGAAGATTGCTGCCGCAGCACCGAATGCCTTCTAAGATGGGAGTGTTGGAGCCTCTCCCTCATCACAGGCAACCTCTCTGTCAGGGGATTGTTGTGAGCCTTAGATGTAAAAAAGTAATTTCTGTTTTGCATTTGAAACGTGAAAAAGAATGAAGTGTTTTGTGTCTGTGTCCATTAGGTGGCTGGAATCAAAGGAATGCTAATCGCAAACAAGAAGCAGGACAACCAGGTGAAGACCTACATCACCTACAACAAAGGCCGGGACTGGAGGCTCCTTCAGGCGCCGACTGCAGACCTGGATGGAAACAACATCCACTGCATCCTGGTAAAACACCGGGCCGGATATTTCCTGGAGCTCAAACCATCATTCTGCTCATATTCACACTGATGTGGAGAGGATATGCCAGGTGGACCACTGCCAGGCATAATTAGAAATAATGATTTATAGTTTACAGCTTCACTTCATTGTAAGGCATTCAAATAATAAGCCATTAGTTGTAATTAAGTTACAACTAGGCTGATTTTTATTCAATCTCACAATGTGTTTGGCATCAGAATGGAGTTCATATGTGTTTGTACACATTTAGTGCTGAAGGGCTCACCTGAGGGGAACCGGCTGTGGGAGCAACCTGCAGCAATCTGCCGTAAACTGGAAAACAGAGCAGAGCTTTGTTTCACAACAACTTATCGTAGAAAATGTTCTGCAAACTCACTGCACTTCTCATTTTATTTTCAGTCTCACAAACATTCTGTAATAATCTATCTGTACAAAAAGTAACAAATCATTTTGTTACTTTCTTTTCTTTATGGTAACAATCGTTTTGTGCCAGAGTGAAGCAGCCACCCTGGCTGACTGGAAACACATTCTGGTAAGGACTGGGATCCTGTCCCACAGCACCAAGCTGGTGGCCATGATGAAGAGGAGGAGCCAGGCTGTGGTGGCTGTGTGGAGGCTATGTGCATAAAGTTTACCAAAACACAGACAACAACCTGAACGAACATGAACATTTCACAGAATTTCATGATGAAACAGAAAACCTTCAGAACCGAAGCAGAACCTGGCAGAGAGAAGTGGAAGACGGTGAAAACCAGAGAGCTTAAATCATTCAGGTATCTGGCCAAGGAGCCAAGGAGCCAGATACCTGAATGAGGTAAAACCAGTAGAACATAAATGAATAAGAAGGAAACGATCAGAACACAAAACGTAATTCCATGTAATGCCGTTGCGACCGAGCACCGGACGGACATGGGGACGTCTCTGTGATGCTTGAAGATCCTCATTCAAATTCAAACGGTACGTAAAAATCTGATGCAACATCAGGAGGTTCCAGAGTTCAGCTGGTCCAACATTTTCCATTAACTCCCTCTGTGGTTCAAACGTAATGCGCTGGCCCACACCTGACCCTGACGGGCTGGATTTAAAACCCTGCTGGACCTCTGTCACAGCTGGGAATGGA
Source organism: Poecilia latipinna (assembly GCF_001443285.1). Taxonomy (NCBI): domain Eukaryota; kingdom Metazoa; phylum Chordata; class Actinopteri; order Cyprinodontiformes; family Poeciliidae; genus Poecilia; species Poecilia latipinna. The sequence goes on along the minus strand of NW_015112645.1, from coordinate 216,253 downwards.
GCCTCTTAGGGACGTGTACAGAGCAGTTTGCTGGGTGACCAGGTCCAGAATGAGGTTGGCTTGGGAATACAGCAGAGCCACCTTCATTGTGAAAGCAATCCATCATCAGAAGTTGAGAGACGAAAGTTGTTTGAGGGCAAACCCTTCTGGGTCACTCCATAAGCCCTTGGTGAGACGAATGGAGGGCAGGAGGCCGGTGACCTCACCCTCCTGTGTGAGAACGACCCTGACCGCCAGCCGGAGGCAGCAGCTGATGTTTCTGCAGATCCTGTTAAGGAATTAAACTCTAAACTTCCCCAGATGTCGGATGATGATACGCTTGCTGCTCCATGCGGGTTTTCAGTGACCCGTTCACCATCTCATCTGGACAGTCGGTGTGTGAAAAGGACAGGATTGTTTCTCTGAACGGTCAGGAAAGGCAGGACAGGACTGGGTGTTAAACAGGTGGATGAAGTAAAGCTTTGTGATGTTTTAGATTCTGGATGCAGAATATTTCTGGTTACCAACAAGAAGGCAGGAGAGGCAAAGCATTTAGGTGGATATTAAAAGTTGTATGACAGTCAGACGTCATCATAGATTGAGGCAGATAGATTTACAGTATGCAAACATGAACAGAACCCGGTCAGTTCCTCCTGGAGGCTTTCATCATTTCAGTGATGGAGAATCAGAATCTCGAGCCAAAGATTGATTTTCAACTTGCTCTCCACTTTCTGAGCAGAACAGGAACTTACTGAAAGTTGATTGAATGAAAACTTTTAATCTTGGTTATTGTAAAAAAAACTTGCAGATATATTTTGTATCTATGGATGCTTCTGATTCATGCCTTCCTTTAAAGCATGTTATCTAACCTTTGAGATTCAATATAAATAATGGATACAGGTCTTATTGTTCTGCAGCCACCTGGGCAGTCAGTCGGTCGGCCAGCGTAGTTTACTAATGTCGTCTAGAGTCACGTTACCAACCTGGTTAATAATCGACCCTGCAGACCTACTGCATGTTCTCACCACTGAAACAGGAAAGTCCTGTTGATTTTACACCGACTGATTGGATGAGGTTTGTCTACAGTGGGTCATCAACAGGACAACGGTCCTAAATACAGCAGCAACTCTGCAACAGAACGAACGGAATAAAGTCTGTGTTTTAGTGGCCTAGTCAAAGTTTGAGGTCAATCAAAGATATAGATCTTCCATTTGGTTCAGAGTCCTTCAGACCTGAACATCTGCTGGATGAGAGATCTACCTGTCGTTTCTCTAAGGCAGCGGCTTGCAGCAGAAGCTGCTGTCAGATTCTGGTATTCAGGATGTTGATCTACCTCATGACCGCAGTTTGTGGCTAAAACCAAGACAGAGCGGTTAATTACGATGTTTTAGTTCAGTCCAGCTCTCTGCTCACCACAACAGACGGGAACAACATCCTCATTACCGCAGACAAAGCCCCGATCCATTCATCCATCTTCTGCTCCATCCAGCCATTACTCTTGAGCAAGACTAAGCAAGACATGAAGATCCTTGAAGCAATGACTAATCCTGACCTGACAAAGAGAAAGTATTTCACCTTTTTCCAGAGGAGAACCATGGCCTCAGACTTTCTTTCTAAAAAAGGAACCCGTCTCATAAAGATAACCGGCAGACTGCAACACATCTTCCCTTCAGCTCAGCAGTGTTCCTTTTAGAAGACACTCGGCAGCAGCGGGGAAAACATCCGACTCCAGTCCCCGTCGGGCGGGCGTCTGCCTCGACCTGCTGGGGCGAGAGCCGACCGAGAGAGGCAACATTAGCAGATCAGAAAATGAGGTAGAACCGGTGCCAGAGTGACGGATCCAGATCGACTGCATGTGTTAACATTCTGTCCTCATTAGACAGCCTCCCCACTACTGAAGCTAACAGGCCGACTGTTGGAAGGAATCATGTTTTGAGACATTAGTAGGACTCCATGCTGCTTAAGAGGTGATTTCAGGCCCGGGCTGCGTGGCTTCCAGGTTCCCTGTGATTGCACATTCATGTGACATTTTAATTACTGCCATAGATTCCTTTTGATTGCCCTGTTCAGTCCCACTGCTTTGATGTCCTCACACCAGTGACATGCTGTCTGCTGCTAAGATGAAAGCAGACATTGTTTTTCTGCACTGTGAGCATTTGTAATTGTATTCTGTTGTGTGGATGCCTCTGAGGCATGCCTTCATACTTTAATGCAAATTTCTTCTCTCTTTGTATTAATGACAGATTAAAGGCAATTAGCAAAACTTGTTAAAGCGCAGTTTGTTCTCTTTGAAGACTAACAAATCTTTTTGCTGGTTTTGTTATTTTAATGCTTTCTAGATAAAAAAAAAAACGTCTGCGTTTTATTTATTTAAATAATTTGACGTGATATGATAATTATGCACTCACTGGCCTTTTTATTAGGCACAGTGTGCTGGTGTCAGGTTGGGCCTTCAGAACCGCCTTCATTCTTCAAAAGGGTCTTGGACAAATTGTTTTGGGATTTTGGTCAATAAACCACAAAAATGCAAAGGTTAAACTTTACTACATTTAGGCCCCTAAATGTAATTAGTTCCCTGCTTGTTTAGTTAGTTTGTTAGGAATTTATTCATTTAATTAAAAACAAAAGAAAATAGAATACAATAACACAAAGAACACAATAGAAAAGATATATAAATCCATAAAATGAAGGGCAGCAGAAAGAAGAAAAAATCTTATAATATCTTCCCCTTTTATCCTAAAGACACATTCAGACAATATGGATTTATAAAAAAAAAAAAAAAAACTTCAACTGAAAACAGTTCGTATGGATTCACATTATTCTATTTCATATTTCTTCAAATTGTCATTTATTGATTCACATTGTGTTTTTTGAGCTCCGTCATAAAATGCGTTTTTCCAATCTTCTTCAGCCATCTTGTTCCCTTCATCTCCAACTGCAAACGTCAGAGAACCCGTACGTGTCGGGAACGATCTCCACCAAGAGCTCTGCTCCGGGGATCATCGTTGCCACAGGTGAGACTTTAACTTATTATCCTGACCATGTCTCAGTTTAATATCTACTTTTTCTTACACTGCAGCTTCTGGACTTCTGCCACAGTCATAGTGTTCAGGATCGTCTCCCTGATTGATGACATTTAAAGTCATATTGGATAATTCAGAACTTTGGTTTTGTGAGATAAAAAACAACAGTTAAGTAGGTGTTAAACATTCTTTTCATTAAGCAAACATTTCATTCAGTTCTATTCAAAATATTGTATCTCAAAGGGAAATGAAGTGTAGCATGTCATCCAGGTATCTTCTGGATGGTGATGCGTTGAACTTGAACGTAGCAGTCAGTCCTCCTGCAGCTGCAGAGGCCTCTGACTGAAGAGTGTTGCTGTATGCTAACAGGCTCATTACTGTAATGACATGATGACAGTTTAAGTTCCTGGCAGTAGAGACAGACGACATCCCACAGTGACATGTCCTGGATGACACCATCAGTTGTTTTGAAGCTCTGCTAATCCAGTTCATTTGCTTTTGCCGCTGCTCTTTAAATCTCTGTCTGGTTGAATGGCTAGAAAGACGAACAGAGTCTTTCTAGCTGGAGTCGGGATAAACATAGTTTGAACTTCGTCCCACTCTCTCTGCTCGTTGGTCCTGCTCTGCATCCATGATGTCTCCTCTTAACTGGGATTAAGCGTTGTAGTTTAGGTGTGATTTAAGATGCTAATCAGCTGCTGTTGGCTGTAAATCACCTCGTTGCCACAGTTACACGTCATAAAAACCATCCAAAAGAAAAGTAATAGCACACATTCGTCCGGCTGCACAGATCCAGAACCAAGCAGCAACAAAACTCTAAACTTACAACAAATCAGAAATGACATGGCAGAAATGCTCCACCATGCAGTTCTGCTAAAGAATTTCTATATTTAATCTTAATTTTATTGGTCTGATGTAATATTCTAAATGTTTTTAAAGAGAATCATGAATAACAGAACAAATCCTCAACGTCAGTCTGTGTGTAATAAATCTATAAAATGTGTTCCATCTAGAGAATACTGTAACAAAACCGTTTCTTCTGATTTATTTCATTTAATGGGTCTGTAAGATTATCAAGCTACATGATCACGAAGCAATTCTGTTCGTTTTCTGATTTGTCTGCAAAGGCAAAAGAAAAGTGACGGTAAATAGATTTTTTAGCAGGACTTGCCTTTTTAAGGAGGGTGAGCACATTTCTGATTTAGTGTGTTTTTCTCTTATGTGTGTAAAAATGCTGACTAATCGTTCACCTCTGCTGCCTGGACGGCTCAGTGTGCGCTGACGCGTGTGTTCGTCTCGCTGGCCGAGACTTTGCTTTGGCACGGCAGCTCACTTTACCCGCTGCGCCTTTTAAGCCATCAGCTGGTGCAGAGATTATTTTACCAACATGACAAACAGCATCCAGATCAAACACATGTCTACGCACTGAGCCCCGGCCAAGACAGCGCAGCAGATCAACACAATAAAACCAGTTTGCCCACTTCAGGCGCACCAGAAACGGCACTGGAGGCTTGAATTGTAAGCCTGCAACGTTGCCACAAGGAGAGCAGGCTCCTCCGAATGCATTCCAGGGGGTTAGGAGAGATCCTGGGGAGTGTTTAAGAAATATTCAGCTTTCTTGGAACATAAATCCTAAACATCACCTGGTTTGTGCAGCATTTTATCTGTGATCCCATTGTGATTTGATTGTCATATTCTCATTTCCACTGCAGGAAATATTGGAGCAGAGCTGTCTTACAACAACGTTGGCATGTTTGTATCATCGGATGCAGGGAACAACTGGAGACCGGTGAGAAGAACCGTAACGTTTCCCCCAGCAGCTCACTGAGCTGGAAACCAGTATGAAACTGTGGCAGTTTGTCACTCTGCAGAAATCTGTAACCAAGTTCCCCTTTGAACATTACAGCATGGATTTAATATCTAAAAGAAGAAAGAACTAACTAATATTTAACGATCGATTTAATTAGAAAAGCAAAACCTCCAGTAATATGATTTTTGGATGCAGATGTCTCATCAAACTACTTTTTACATTTTGTTCCTCAGACATGAAAACCCTGTTCATGTGTTAATACTGGTTCTACAAAACTTTTGTTTTCTTTAGAAGTAAAATGTCAAAAAATGGAAACACATTTCTTTATATCAAAAATTCTAAGTTGTCTTTTTCCAGAAGTTAAATATCGAGTTGCAGCTGCAAACGGGTTTAATTTGTGGACTGAAGGAAAGAGGCTGTTTGGCTGCAGAAGCTCATCATTACCTGCTTGGCTTGTTTTTTATACATTGATGAGCAGGAAGGTAACATTAAGTGAAATTTCTTTTGTCAACTTCTACATGAACTGTAAAGTTGGTAGTTTTGGTTATTTATCAAATAATTTTAAAAATGATCCTGATTGGTTCTTTTTAACAGGATCAAAGTAAATCCTGTTCTGATGCACTTTGGAAACGGTTTGTGAAGATTTATAAGAAATGTTTCCATATTTAAATCCATCTGCCTAATGTGTGTTAAAACACTGAAGACTGTTGTGGTATATCATTTTCTATCTTGTAACACTTAAAATAGATTTTTTTTACTTAACTAGTAAAGTCAAAGTTTTTCCTTGCAAATGTTTTTTTTTTTTTTTTAATTTAGAAACTTTTTGACTTTGGTCAAAATAAACAACATGTTTTTGGAGCCACACCAGCAACATTACTCTTCTTAACAAAACAGTTTGTTTTGTAATTAGTTTAGATTTTCTAACTGAAGAACAATTTAACTTTTATATTTATGCTTAGAACATTTTCTTCAGTGGGACATTAAAAAAATAAACTTGCAACATACTGACAAAAAAACAAGTTTTTTAAATAAATATGCCTTACATTATCAGTCCCATCATTTGTGGAAATGTTAAGAGTATGTTCTATTAAAATACTTGGTAAAAACTTCTAGTGTTTTTTAAATTACCTTCGTATTTTAAAAACTGTTTACAGGGATGATCAGTGCAAACAGTTCAGTTTTGACCTTTATGTCAAAGGCTGTGAATTCTTCTACAAATTGGATTTTTTTTTGTTTCCTATTTTTAACAAATGTGCGAAACATTAAAAAAAATCCACACTGTTGTGTTTGTGTGTAGAGTTTTGAGGAAAGAGATTAATTTCCTTAAATTTAGTTCTGGCTGGAACATGCGGAACAAAATGTGGAAAAAGTGAAGTGCTGAGAAAACCTTCTTGGTGTAAATAAGTAAATTTATGATGTTTTTACCTTTTTATTCCTTCCTGTTTGTCTTTGCAGATTTTTGAAGAAGAGCACAATATCTGGTTTCTGGATAAAGGAGGCGCCCTCGTTGCGGTCAAGCAGCCGTCTGTGCCAACTAAACATCTCTGGTAACAAACTTTGTTGCACAAGGTTCTTTTTTTAAATTGCTTTCCTGCTGTTAATGGTCATCCCAATTTTAAATGAAGCTTTTTACAGTCCTAAGAAAGAGCATGCATGTTGCACTTGATTCATTTACGGTTGCACTTTGTGCACAGTCAGATGCGTAGGGTTCCAGCCAATCTAACTTGAAAGATGTGAATTTTTCCCCCCAAGCCAATTATCATTAGGAGTCAGACGTCTGACCCCCTCTTAGGGTTTTCATTAACACGATGCCTTCCTCTTGCCAAATCGAAAACATATGCCGTGCCTCAGTGCAGGCTAATCCAAGTGAGACCAGATCCGTTCTCCACTTGCTTTTGCACCAATTTTGAAATTAGTTTTAGAACCAGTGAAGTGTGGCCAGCTGGGTTTTTGTCTCCCTCCCAATTTAAGTGGGATGATGCAGGGAAAAAACCTGAGTGTTATGAAAAGGCCTGTGTTTCCATGGAGTGGTATGTCTTTCACAGCCAGTGTGCAGTTTAACACTTCCTCTGGCTCAGTCCGACAACAGGTGCACATCAGTGCTTTGCTGTTGTCACTGCTTTTAGCCAAGTGACAGCAGGAGGCTTTCTGAGGCAACATGGGGGGATTTTCTTTTTTTTTCACTCCATGTCACACTCGGGTACTTCCAGTTGTTCTCACCTCAGCACCGATGTTGATAAGCTGTCAGAATCAATAAAGCCCAGGAGCCGATGATGAAAGTTGTCCAATTTTTTCGCTGTCTCATTCTCCCCATGCACTCTTGTGCTCAGACATGAAACACTTCTATTCCGGTTTTGTTTTCTCACCTCGGTGTCAACTTTTTACCCGGGACAAGACATGGTTTCATTTTCCTTTTTGACACCCCAAACTTTCTCTTTTCATGTTCTCTGAAGACGTTTTCTGCTTCTTTGCTTTGATACTCGGACTGACGTTCTCCTAAATATCCCTTTAATGCTCAGCCGTTTGATATTTACCCAAAGCTACAGTAGCTAATTGCACCGAGGCTCTGAGACGGCTCTGTTGAGACAAGCCAGTCATTCTGATCCGCACCTAAACCCTCCCCTATGACCAGAATTAAATAGGGAGCGTCTGTTTTCCGCGCCGCCGCTGATGCCGGGTTTGTGACGGGAATGCGATCTGACACAGGGTCAGCTTTGATGAAGGGAGGCAGTGGACCCAGCACAGCTTCTCCTCGGCGCTGCTGTTTGTGGACGGAGTGTTGGTGGAGGCCGGCGCAGACAACCAGATCATGACGTGAGTCCAACAACACTCAAATCATCCAAATGTATTTTAAAACACATCATTGTTTCGTTCTAGGGTATTTTATGGACCGTTTAGATGTCGTGTTTGGCGGTCATCTAAAATATATTAAAAAAGAAAATGATTTTTCTGGAGGTAGTGGTTTTTATTTGCAGTAGTTAGACAGGAAAAGGGCAGAGAGAGAAAAGATGAAGACATGCAGCAAAGGTCACAAGGTCAGGAATCAAACGGCAGACTGCTGCATTGAGAGCTTTTATTTTTCATTGATATTTTTGTATTTCATATTTTATTTGATCTTGTTGAATCATTTATTTGGGGAATTTTCACCAGGACTCTGTCACTGCTCTTAGTAAAGTGTGTTGGAGGTTTTTAAAAGTTGCTGTACTGTGGAGCCTAGAAAGCAACTTTCACTAAAGAATCACTGCAGGTTGCTGATGGTGAGCTGAAGGCTCTGGTCTGTTGCTCTGAGTGTAGAAGTTCACTGTAAGTACTGGAATGTACCAGTTCCTGAAAATGCCTCGTATGTCCAGCATACGTTCCACCACAGTTTCCTGTAAATCCAGAAACTGAAGCATGCATTTCATGAAGGAACTGGCTGCAACCTGCTTTTCTGTCCTGTTTAAATTCACGGATCACGTACAGAAAATGTCCTGCTGATTTGGTTTGTTGCTTAGATTTAACATTGAAGTCCATCCATTTTGCTTTTGCAGCTTCTTTGGACACTTCAGCCACCGCTCTGAGTGGCAGCTCATCAAGATAGACTACAAGTCCATCTTCAGCAGGAAGTGCACTGAGGAAGACTACCAAACCTGGCACCTGCACAACAAGGTGAAGCTCATACTGACCAGCCTGCAGGCCTTGATGTGAAATGTTTCACTGACAGCTCTGTTGTCGACACAGGGCGAGCCGTGTGTAATGGGTCAGAAGCAGATTTACATGAAACGCCGGCCTGGAAACTACTGCATGCTGGGAAGGGACTACTCCAGAATCCTCTCAGCTGAATCCTGTATTTGCCGAGCTCATGATTTTGAATGGTAAGGAGACGCACGCCTTTGTTCAGTGGCTCCTTTCCTCATAATCGTGGAGGAGGATTATGTTGCTCTCCATTGTCTGCTGAGGAGAGCTTCATTAACAGGGGTATTTGTTCTCCAATGCCGCCACACATGTAGAAGTTTCAAACAGGCATTTTTCTTTTTCTTATTAATCCTTTCAGGAATTTTCCTCTGCTAATTCTTGAATTATTCTCAGTGGGTGCTGTCAGATGTGATTGAAGCTCAGCAGGTCAGTCATTGGGATACTGTGCTCAGTGAAAACATGAAAACATATCTGTCCTATTAAAAAGCAGCTGCCCTTCTGTGCCAATTTATTATTTTTCAAGTACATCTGTGCAACAACCATTAAATTCCCTCTTCAGTCCACTCAGATTTGCTCTTTAGGGCGGATCTGAGTCCAGCAGGCTGACAAGCAGCAGCAGTAAACAGCCAAATAAATTGTGCAGATTGGAAAAAAATGGTTGATTTGACCTGCAGTCGGACTTTCTGTGTTCTTCTGCACGCACTCGTCTCCTAATGATTTTTTAATACCTGCCTGTATGAGTGAACCCAGCAAGCGGATACAGGTTTTGTTAGGAGAAAGTTACCGTAATTGATGTTTGCTGTAGTGGAAAATACAGTGACAGCAGCACAGGCAGAATGACGAGCAGAGATGCTACAGCCAGTCTGAAGAACGGAAACTGTAAAATGAAAAAAGCAGAGGAAGCAGCCTAAAGCAGAGTGAACACTGGCAGTTTTTACTTTTTAATTTAGGCTTTTATTTGACATCTGTTCAAACTTCTGATTACTTTTAGAAACATCTGATAAAACCAATTAAAAAGCTCATGTACCTCGGTTAAAACGTTTTTATAATAAAGACATGATTTAATCTTTTATGTAGCTTATTTCAAATATTATTCAGCTTACAAACTGTTCACACATAAATAAATATTTTTCTGGTATTTTTGCTGCAGGTCAGTTATAGAGAATCTGATCCATCGCGAATAACATCCAACTGACCTAAGAGGAGTTTCCAGACATCTTCAGTTCACATTCTGTAACCTGTTGTTGTTTGCAGGAAGACTAGAATTAATTATTTTATATACTCAGATGTAAACATGGATTTTAGTTTTTCATGGCTGTTTGCGGCCCCCGACTGCCATGACTACCGGGGATCCACTGGGTTCCCATGACTACCGGGGATCCACTGGGTTCCCATGACTACCGGGATCCACTGGGTTTCCCTCCTTGCATCAGGTTGTACTGATTTGTCCATTTTTTCTCCTGAAAAGTTGTTTCTAAACGTGCCATGCATTTAATACTTTCTTGGTGGCTTTCAGGTATGGGCACCACTGCTCTACTGTGAATCCCAGAATCTCCATTTTTCCAATAATTTGCTTAAATTTTCGTTTTTTTGTGAGCACTTACTCGGTTGTGATGTAGTTTTACCTGACCATCATCATGTGACTCTAGCAATATTACTGCATGGATGTTTGTCTTTGGTTCAGTTTATTGTGCTTTCTGAGGTTCCAGTACATCCAATACACCGCCAGTACGCATCCAGTACACACCCAGTACACACTCAGTACACGCCCAGTACACAGCCAGTACGCATCCACATCCAGTACACGCCCAGTACACACCCAGTACACACCCAGTACACACCCAGTACACCCAGTACACACCCAGTACACACCCAGTACACATGTCCAAACAATCAGACAGATTTTGATAATTTTAGGGGGCAGTTGTTGTCCAGTGATGAAACAAGGTGTTAATAGAAACCTGTCAAATAAAACTCGACACTGAAGCTGCATTGTTTGTGATATTTTCTTGTTGTTTCTTGTTTTCTACCAGACTAGTTTGTAGCATCCTTGTAGCATCTGTTAGCAGCCTGTTGTGCTTAGGATTCTGCTCAGACCATGTGGGCGTGAGAATAGTTTCAATTTGTATGTAAATCCAAACTGGGTGAATTTTTTATCTTGTAATGACAGGGAACAGAAAAAAAGCGGACCGAACATTCAGCAGTTATCTAACTCGTGTTTGTAGAAAAGCACCCAGCGAGTGCTAATTGGTTCATATTTAACACGTTTAAAGTTGCTTTCTCTTTCCAACTCTGGTTTCCTGGTACTTACTTCTTACAGAGGATTTTTCTGCACATGCCTAAAACATCCGTCTCATCCGTTAACTAGGTGTAAACTCGAGGAATCAGGTTTTTACATCTTCTGCTGTTTTCATCCCCATTAGCCTAATGTGCGATAAGTTTACAGGTTTCTGGTTTAACTTTTTTAGCTCCTGCCTCCCAGCAGAGAAGGTGGTAAAAACTCAACCTGCACTTAGATTTAAGGATGAGAAATTAGGCTGTGGAAAAAATCAAACTTTAAATCTTTTGTTCTAAATGTGAAATTAGATATGAATATGAAAAGTAATTCAGTTGTTTAATTTGAGTAATTTAATTTTGTTCTGTATGCTTATCAATATTTTTACAAAACATCATAAATCTCAGGTAGAAATGCCAGAATTGTAATAAATGATATAAAGCTGGTGGAGCAACAGGCAGTCGTCTGATGTCATCAAACTGCTTGAGGAGTTTCTCTCCTCATCATCATAAATCAGGTCAACAAATATGTTGTTGAGCAAATGCTTTAAATTTAAATAGTTTCTTTATCTTCTCCATTGGAAATGCTTTCTGCAGGGCTTTTAATATTTTATCTGAAGAGACAAATTGGAGCCAAACAAGGGAAAATACCAAACTCTGGAAAATCGGTTGACGTTTCTTTATCTAAAACAGCTCAGACTTTACGTCTTCCTTTTAAAGTTTGAAAGGTTTTTTCTCTCGTTGTTCAAGTCGAATAGAATAACGAACGACGTCACAAGCAGGACACTTTCACCCCAACTGTCTCTAGAATCAATGCATTCAAGTCTGGAGCAAATCAAGTAGGCTACAGACAGCTCATACCTACTCTATACAACTCCAGATAAAAACTGAACAATGCCTTTATGTAAAAGGTTCTGCCTCCCCTGACCGGTTCACCCTGCTGTAAACCTAGAATTAAAGTGCAGTGGTCAGCTGCTGTCTTGTTGGTTCTGTTTGTTTTGGCTCAGTAATTACCTGATAAATCAACGTCAGGACCTTGATGAGAACGGACACTCGCCCCCCTGACTTGGCTGCATGTAAATCACAGGCTGAATGAATCTGTGAGGATTAAAAGTCATTATTTCCAGTAACCTCTCTTCCTGCAGGCTGGGTGTCCTGGCATGCTGGACGCCTCAGTGGGGGGTTTTCAGCAGGAGGAGCTTTAATCAATATGTAATAATGATGCAGATGGTGACAGAAAGTGTCCGTTCACACACTCCGGTGCTGATCAGGCGTTGTGGATGTTTTCTCTCGTCTGACAGCGATTATGGATACGAGCGGCGGAACGACGGGAACTGCCGGCCGGCCTTCTGGTTCAATCCGTCCTCTGTGTCCAGAAGCTGCAGCCAGGGTCAGAACTACTTCAACAGCACAGGGTAGGACCTGATTCATGGCACCTGAGTCCACAAACCAACGTCTTTCTGTGGCAGGAAGTGGAAGCTCACAATCTGTTTCCAACTCACTCACACTCCTGCAAATGGTTCTGTAGAAACGTAGGATCATTATGGAGGACAAATCAAACACATTTTCTGTTTTTGTTTTCTCTCTTTGAGGCGCTGATGGAAGATCTTTAGATTTCTTTGTTTACCTCATCTTGTCAATCAACTCTGAGTCCCATTCCTCCAGTGAACCAATCAGCTGCCAATCACAGTTTCCTCTAAAAGGGAAATTAGTGAAGACATCGTCTCTACCTTTTGACTGCTGTAAACATTACAAACTCCACATAGACTCAATAATAATGGAGAAACCAGCACAGCAAGGACGAATTAATACAGCGGTGATGTAAACTGAAGAAGCTGCTGGGAATACGATGATCCAGCAGAGAAGAAACTCTATTTTGGGAAAACCGTCACTGGAGAAATGTTCAAACGAGCAGCAGAGAATTAAATCCATGTTCTAAACAATCATTTGGAAAAGATAATATTGTTATCAAGGTATCTTTTCACAAACAACAAGCCTTTCATGTGTTCACGCTGTACATTTGATGACTTATTTTTTGTAATAATGATTGAAAAACAGATTCAATCTTTCCATATTTTTTAGATGCAACATTTCATTTTCCTTTGGGGCCAATGAAGTATTTTTTATTAACTTTCAATCATCCATTTGTGTAAATAATGTGATATAATGTTTCAGTTGGTGGTAAACACGCCTCGTCACAGTGCTTCCAGCAGGGCGGCGCTGTGGATCTGGCTCCAGCCTGGACCCAGCAGCTGTGATCATTTCCCTCATTGCGATGCGCCGTGTCTCTGTTGTTCCTCAGAAGTTTGTCCTGCGTGTTTCGGAGGCTCCTCAGGGAACGGACACCTTCCCAAGCTTAATCACAGCAGCAGTGTTTTATTCGCTGCCGCACTGATTAAACTTCCTGCCGTGTCACAGCCTCTCACACAGCTTGTCTTGTCAGTTGTCATCTAGTCCCGAACGCTGTTAACACAAAACAGCCACGCTGTGCTGACTTCAACCTTTTTCTGTACACCACCGGCTCACGCAGCAGGAAATGAGTTTAAAACTACAGAAGGCATCAATGTGAAGATGAAAGCTGATCGCCGTGGTCTGAAATGAAGAGTCTCTCTGTTTTCTTCCTAAGGTACCGTAAAGTGGTGCTGAACAACTGTACCAAGGGCGTGAAGGAGATGTACACGGCCAGGAAGCAGCAGTGCCCCAACAGGCCCCCGAAAGGACTCAGCCTGGCCACCAAAGACGGGAAAGTCACCGCCAACATGGGCAGCAACGTCACCTTCGTGGTGCACCTGGACGAGGTGAGAGGTCCAGCAGCAGGACGCCGCACCAGACCATGTCCAGCTCCGACCTGGAGATTTCTAGAAAGGATTTATTGTTTCTAAAAGCAGCAGTTCGGCCACCAGAGGTCAGGGAACAGCAGATCCTGAATACAGACCGTTCATCTTCCCTCCTTATGGAACAATGTGCTAAAGATGACATGACTTAAACTTTATTACATATTTTTCCTCTAACTTGTACATGTTAAGTTTATTTTATGATTAAATAAACATTTTTCATCGCCAATCACTCAGTTTATTTAAAGTTTTTTTATTTGTATTTTACGTCAGCAGCAGGTATAGAAAACCCAAATCAGATTTATGGTCCATCAAATTGTCTTCAGTTTTGCTGTACCTGCTACCAGGTAGTGACAACAATATCTGTAACATTATGTTAAGGTTTAGTGGAAGGATAATACCTGGACTGGCCACCAGTTTGAAATAAAAACAACGTAAGCTGAACATTTTGACCTTACTGATGCAGACGAGGCCTGCAGAGCTTCAGATGTTCTGTGATCTGCTGGTTAAATCAACATTAACTGATGAATGGCCCTAATTTCATTGTTTTTATTTTTATCCTGTCCTTGTTTTAGTTGTAGCTGCAATTATGGATAAAATATTCTACATTTTTCTCTTTTCACATTGAACTAGGCTGCTTTGGATAAGTTTCCCCCAAAAACATGAGATCATTATTTGAAAAGTACATTTTGTATTTTTTTTAACTTGTATTTGGTTTTGGTAAAACCTTCCAGCAGAGGCTGAGACAGAGGTGTGTGATGGAGTCATGCATGCATCGTTCTGTTGGTAGAACCTGGAGGCGCTCGTTCTGGAGCTCCAGTAATGTCTGCTGATTTCTTGGAAAGTTGCTGCTCTCTGCCATGAGCTCGGTCCGTTCCCTGCACATCGCCCACACCAGGCAGCAGCTCTGAGCCACGGGCAGAAATAAAAGACCCCACCAGAGACCCTGTTAGCGAGTGAGAGGTGCTGCGCTCAGTCAGGCAGCCCGGTCACCAGGAAACCGTTTCTACGCCTCTCACTCGCAGCGCACTCAGCTGGTCTGAGCTGCAGGATTTGGGAGTGTTTCCTGTCAACGTTCTCCTGGGAGCAGGTTCTGGTTCTGGTTCTGTATCAGCAGGACGAGTTCAGAGCTGGTTGTCCTTCACTAACAGAGACCTCTGGGAGGTGAACAGGGGAGGGCCGGCAGATGGAGCTTTGTGGCTTCAGACTTATTTGAGAAAATTCTCTTGATGAATTCAAAGTTTTAATTTATATTCATGAACCTGGAGATGGTTGTATTTCTTGGGGAAAGAAAATGGCACTAAATATTTCATGGAAAGAAGACTCTTCAGTTCATTTAAAAATAGAATTAGGAAAAAATCTGAAACATATTTGGGGATTTAATAGGATCTGCACGTCTTCTGCTTTTTGTTTTGTTCCGAACCCTTTTATGCAACACAATATTTACATGCACAGATGGATTCAGATGGATTCAGTTTTTAGAAAGCAGTTGGCAGAGACGAGATGAGTTCATGCCTGAATCTCAGTCGACCGAAGCTCAAACAGTTCCTCCCTCATTCTGCATCCAACACAGAAGGATGGAGAGGCTCACTCTGTCTCCTCTCCGTTTAAATGTTTATGGCTCATCTTAGAGCACAGTTAATTCCTCTATGAGAGCCTCATCGAGAAAAACCTCATAACCAACCCGTTAAATGGGACTCTGGGGAACATTTCTATTCTTTTTTTAATCCAAATCAGTCATTTTGGTTTGAATGGAAGATAAATAGGGGAATTTTATTTTGGATTAATATAAATAACAAAATGTTAATAGTTAAGGAAAGAAATCCAAGGACTGAGTTCAGTCAAGATGCTTTATTTCTACTGAGATCTGATGCCGTCTGACCAAATCCAACCAGCTGCACCCGGGAATGTCGTCCAGTTTCCTGGATGTCTCGCATCATTCCCGGAATTTACTGTAGAACCAGATAATAACAAACATGACATCTCAACCTTTAGACTAAACCTAAACTGTCTCTGATCGGCAACAATCACCAAAAATATTATATTTGCTTTATGACAGAAAGGACCCGACCACAGCCAATACCTGGTCTGATAAATAAAACAATCAACATTTTGCTTCATATCCTCCCAACATCTGGATCACACAGCGACATTTTAAAGTTGTGAGACAGTTTTCAAAACCTGAGACCACATGCAGCGATTTAAAAGAAGTATTGGAGAAAAGACGAGACGATCCAACATGCTGGATGTCAGATCAGAGCGGACCAGATCACACAGCAGGAATATTTCTTACAATTATCTGAAGAGCCGTCCAGATAATCGGGACGTCCTTAAAGTTGTTGGAATGACAAAAATCTACATTCAAATGTTTCTGTGCAAACCAGGAATCATTGGTAGCAACCAGATGATCGTCTTTAGGGTGACTGAGGATGTCCTGCTGAACAATGGAGCTGGACTTCAGGGGGACAGAACGACCAGATCAGACTGGAGATGGTTAAACTGATGCGCAGTGTAATAAAACAAATCTTAAGTCTTTCTCTTAAAAACACAGCTTGTGTTAAATGTTTGCAAACCAGATCTTGACTGCTGAACATACAGCAACTTTAGTTGCTCCCAGTGATTCATCTTTAAAGCAGCAGGTAGGAGAGATTATATGAGATTGTGACATTCATTTAGCTTTGGCTGGATAAACATTTCTTTTGGTTCAAAGCTGCAGTGAATCAGATTTGGCTTCTTTTCTGTTGGCAAATCGGAAACATCCGAAGCTTTGCCAGCTTTCTGCTTAAGTTGGAGTGCAGACAGCATGATCTGTTGTTTCTCTGTTTGAGAAGACGGCATTCTCCCTACTAACTGCATTTTTTAAGTCAGCTGGTATTTCTTTAACTGGCAGCTGTTTTTTTTGCCTTGTAGAAAAAGGTCCTGGGTTCAAATCCCGGCCTGCGCTCTTTTAGCATGCAGCTTGAATCTTCTCCCTCCAGAAACTCTGACTTTCTCTAAGAGTCCAAAAGCATTTCTGTTAGATCAATTACTCTCCATGTATGGTGCATGGTTGAAATGGCCTAGTCAAAGTCATGACCTCAGTCTGATTGAAAAAGTGTGGTGGAACCGTTTGTGAGTTGTGCAGAATCAAACGTCTGATAACATTAAGGAACTGAAACGACTGGATGCTGCCTTGGCTTCACTCACTGCTGCGTGTTTCTGTCACCTCAGTGTCATCCTGGTGGAGGTTTGTTTTTTAGCATGGCCACATCTGGGAGAAAATGTTCTACAGTTGTTTTTTACATGTTTTTCATTTAGTGAAGTGAGATTTTGCCTCAGTGGGAAACCAGGAGGATTTTTTTTTCCACAGACGAACTGATTGAACATGACAGCCACACCAGGCGACTGAAGGTTCCCAACTAAAATATTAACCACCGAGTTCATTTTCAGGATCTGTGAAATCACAGCTTAGGATGACTCACCCTGACTTATTTTACCAGGATATTTACTTTTTTATTACAGATACTTGTTTCATTTTTATTTGCGTTACTGAACCATCAGTTGAACCAGTGAGTCTCATGATGTTGCACCACATTCAGGCTGTAAGCCCGACTGGAGCTGATCGGTACCACCGTACAGAGTCACAGCAGAAACTTTAGTTTGTGAAGCGAAATGAGCATCTGTACACGACCACAATCTACCTTATTTTTCACTTTTTATAAAAAGAAAGTCTGGACACCGTGTTAAGATTGTTATTTTATACTTCTAAGATATATTTCTTTGTGCTTAGTCTATTTCCTGTGAGCATTTGATGCTAAAATCAAATCCCTTGTTAAACTCATGTAGATTATTTGAGATGAGCTGAGGAATGTTTGTTGGTTTGCACCCAGTCGTTTTCTTTAACCTCCTGTTTGAAAACGACGAGTTGTGGGTCCACCGTCTGATCTTAGCCTCACCCAGCTGTGTGGTGTGGAGGGACCACATGAGCCTGTCCAGCATTTAATGATAGAAAATGAGAATATTCTTTAAAAAATAGCTGCATACATTTTTCTGTCTTGGCTAACGGTCGGCTTATTTTTGCAGTGACCTTTGCTGCAGAAATTCCTGTTATCAGGTCTGCCTGCAGCAGATATAAGCAGAACATTTGTTCTTTTGTTGTCGCACATCACACTGACACCGTAGGTGCAGGTCTAACACCTTAACAAATGCTGGCCTCGTGTTTCCAAATCCCTGTCAGCGCCCACAGCGCCGCTGTCACCGGGAACCGGCGGCCATGTTCCAGCCTCAAGGCTGCACGCCGCCGTGTGTTTGGATCCACGCTGCCCTTGGAGACTCGTGGACACAAAGAGTGACATTTTAGGGAGCCGGGTCGGCGTCACTTAGATGCAGATGAGTGAATCCCAGGACGGCTCATATAGGCGGTAAACACAGGATGCGCCACAGATGCTGAACAGAGCTGACTGGCATCGGTGCCACTGAGCCAGAGTCTTGTTTGGGTGCCAACTCATTACAGTTCCCAGCAATACAGAGTGTCAAACCCAGGAAGCTGAGCTGCTTCCTGTTCTGTTCATCCACTTATTAAAAGTATCAGTTTCCAGGCAGAGATGGGAACGATTCGTGAAAACCTGCATTTTCACACTGTGGTATGGATAAAAAGACAAAACCAGTAAAAACAAGAGAAGAGGTTTTGTTGTGTGTTCTCTGGTGGATCTGCTCCTCTAATCATCCCACAGCGTTAAGGTGGAGCCCTGACAGTGTGAGAGGTCAACCAGCTGCTGAGGTTCGTCCTGCTTTACGATCCTCAGGCAGCAGCAGGTGTGATTATCAGAGGAATCTGATAATCACAGGAGGCAAACTCTCCGACCGATGAAACAACCAAACAGGGGAAAAATCTTTTCCTTCACACAACACAACTTATTTACAAATCAGCTGCACAGAAAACTCTAAACAAAATGTACTGTTTAACATAAATCAGGTGATAATATAGAGATATAGAGCCGTAATATTCATCTAAATATTGCTGAAAAAAATATGAATTGGCAGATTTTGATCTTTTTTGCATTCTTTGAAAAACAAAGGCTTGTTGCTTCGGTGGCCAACATGGACATGATCAGTGACTCAGTACTTGAGTTGGATTTTTATAAAATACATTGTAAACATTTTGGCCTGAAGCCGATTAGAGAACAATAAAAACACCAAGACAACACAAATATCCTCCACACCAATGAGCTGCGTGTCTCAATTTATGGATGTTTTTACATGTTGTAACATTAATGTAAAAAGTGTTCTGTTATAAATAGTCTTCAATTTACCGACATGATTCTGCCGTTTTCTTTTGAATGTGACGTCAGCGTTCCTAATGAATCTGCAGCTCTGACATGTTTTCCTGCGTTTCATCATCTCCTGGTTCTAAAGCCGCTTCAATCGAGACACTGTAGCTTTAAATCGCCTTCCTGTTCCTGATGGATGCAGAAATGCTCAGTTAGAGTTCAGTACAGTTCTGTTTCTCCTTAGTTAGATTTTTCGCTTCTTTTTGTTGCTGTTTCTCATAATGATTGACAGAACACATTTGTTTCTGTGCAGAGACTCCCTGAAGGTGACAAAACTGATTTTTCTTCATTTCTGTGTGACAGTTTGACTTTTCTAATTTTGGCCAAAACATAATGCATATTGAATGATTTATGGTGACATTTTAAAAGGTAATCAGCTAAAATACAGAGACAGAAGCATTGCGACGCGTTTAGAGGCTATATTTCTGAAACCCTTTCAAACATATTTGGTGTTATATTAATGTGGTGTTGACTCATTGTGTCTTTATGATGTGTTAGACCAGGTAGGCGTTGTATTTTGAGCTCAGGTCTTTCCAGAAAAGCAGCATCACATTTGTTATGTTTTATGTGGATGTTTGATTCCAACCAGCTCAAATGAAGTCATGCATACAGCGATACGTTTAAATCTGTCTTAAACTTCATGTTTCAGAACCATTCCTTCAGAGTAAAACCGTCTGTGCTCTGCTGTGCCTCAGGGAGACTCTTTGAGGACGAACATCCAGCTGGACTTTGGCGATGGCACAGCGGTGTCCTACTCCAACCTGAGCTGGACGGAGGAGGGAATCAAACACGTCTACAAGTCAGCGGGAATATTCCGAGTTACGGCGCTGGCAGAGAACACGCTGGGTTCCGATACCACTACACTGTATCTGCACGTCACATGTGAGTGTTTACAGAATGCTCAACCCACCATTTACCCAACATCAACCCAACATCAACCAAACATCAACCCACCATTTACCCAACATCAACCCAACATCAACCCAACATCAACCCAACATCAACCCAACATCAACTCAACATCAACCCACCATTTACCCAACATCAACCCAACATCAACCCACCATTTACCCAACATCAACCCAACATCAACCCACCATCAACCCAACATCAACCCAACATCAGCCCACCATCAACCCAACATCAACCCACCATCAACCCAACATCAACCCACCATCAACCCATTTACCCAACATCAACCCAACATCAACCCACCATTTACCCAACATCAACCCAAC
>NW_015112645.1:183741-190997 GCF_001443285.1 Poecilia latipinna | reverse complement strand
CAACCCAACATCAACCCAACATCAACCCACCATCAGCCCACTGTGGTTTTTTATATTCAAAAAATTTGAAAGTTGACAAGAAATTCAATGTTATCAAAAGCCATTATTGGCAATACCTAAACTTAATCTATAGTCTAAAATATACAAACATAATTTGTGGGATGCAAAATTCAAGTATTTATTGTTTTACATTTTCTTGAGTTTTCCCAGAGTCTACAGTTTCATTTAATAACCTGATTCCTGATTTGGATTCTTTATTTATCCAAACAAACTCAGGATGAGAAGGACATGATGAGCTGTGGTTTCATTCACCGTAGAAATGCACAAATTGGAATAACTGATAATAAATTTAGTAAATGGAAACGACTAATTAAAAAAAAAAAAAAACATTAACCAATTTATTCATGTGTTAATGGAAACACCAGAATTGTAAAATTGAGTGTTTTCGTCATTAGCAGAATATTGAAAAAGTTTTACACACATTTGAATTGGAAATGCAGCTGTAGGCGGTCTGGTTCGTTTCTATTAACTTTTATCGAGTTGCAGACCCAGCAAGTCCCAGAACACACTGAGCGCTAAGCATGTATATGCACCAACATCAGTCTCACTATACACTCAACACTAACCTCTTAAAGTGTCGTTTTGCATATTTTTCATTGTTGAAAATTTTAATTTTGTTCTCAATCAACTTATTTGGTAAAACAAAGGAAAATATTATTTATCTTCTAATCTTTATTTAAATACATGCAGATTTTTGTCTTCCTGATTTTGCAATTTTTTTTGGTCTTTTATATTAAATCTCAAGTAAATAACTCAGAGTGACATTTGACCTGCAGCTTCATCATCGTCTTTTCCTCATCGTATTTCATGATGCTTCTGGTGTAACTACAGATCAATAACTCTGTGGATCCAAGCTACATTCACTGAAGAATAACGGTGCAGAATGATACAGGAGACTATGGAGGATAAATCAGCAGCTATGCACACAGAAATGACAGAAAAGGTCATAACAGAGTTGCGTATGAGATGTTTCCATGTGGAGGGAAGCAAACTGAGAGGGAGGCCTTTAAGGCCAGCGCAGGTAATGACTTTTATCAGGATCCAGATCTAGAACTATAGCTAATTTAAGGCAGAAGCAGGTTTTCACACAGCAGCAAACAAAACAAATTACACAATTGTCATGCTCTGCAGCTCCACTCAGACACAATGAAAAAAAAGGATCATTTTAGCACTCTGAGGGAATTATACAAGCTGCTTTCAGTAAGTGTTAAATTGTCTCTTTGTCATGTTATTGTTTCCCTGATTTGTTCAGTCCATTCTGACTTAACCTCTGCCGTCCTCGTGGGTCACCGCGCTCCGTATTAATACATTTCTGACAGCCGTAAATTCAGCTGGGTTTTGGTCTCACAAACGCCTGATACCTTCAGGGAGAAACGCCAAAAACTGCAACTGCTTCTCATCATGACATATTTAATGCCAAATGACTTTCTCATCTTCTCCCGTTTAAACGGAAGAGCAGACCCGAGCGCAAAGACGCACCGAACATCTCATAGTGGGGAGAAGGATTAGTTCTGGCTAAAAAGGATGAGTGTGAGCCAGTCGAGCAGCCAGGCCACAACAACACAAACGGTTAGCGGTCGACCCTGCATGCAGCGTGTCGCATCTGTCCACAGCAGGAAAGTTCATCCTGAGATTAGTGGAAAGCAGCTGAGAGCTCCGGCGGCTCCCATCAGGTTCTGCTGGCAGGGAGGTTTGTGGCTTCACCCCAAAGGTATAATGTCAAAAATACCTGATGATTTTTATTTTTTATTTTGGCACTAACAGACTCAACGTTGCCTGTGAATTAGTGGGGAGTTTCTGCTGTCACTATGTTATGCCTGCAGAGTTTTGACAAGCAGGAACTGTGTTGTTTGGCAGGTTTAATTTGGGGCACCGGGGTGGATCGCTTCGACGGGTTCACACTGTTTTATGAAAATAAGCAGCAGTGCTGTCACAAAAACAGGACAAAACTGTCTGTTTGGTTTCTACAATCGGTGCTCTGCAGCACCGGCCGACCTGAAAGTCTAAACAGTTTGTGTCCAAGATGTGTGGGGTCTGCAGAGATAACCAGGAAAACATTTCAAAGTGAATTAACTCGAAAATGATCGTTCACCTGCTGCCTTGAAAATACAAACAAAATCAACAAGAAAATAATTTTGGTTTTAACTTTTTGAAATTGATGAACATCAAGTGGATTTAACAACACCTGGTTCAGCCCAAAGCAGGTCCTGGAGGCCCGGCATCCTGCATGTTCTAGTTTTCTCCCTGGTGGCAGTAACAGCCTCCTCAGCATGTCGATGTTCTTCTATTCCTGATGAATAAATCATGGAGGTCCCGGCCCTCCAGGACCGACTTTGGGCATCACTGGTCACGTTGAACAAGGACACATCCTCAGCTGAGCTTCGGCCTCACACACCGCCCCTCCCCCTCTCATCCCCTCTAGACTAGCAGCAGCAGCAGTTAGCAAACACCTGGTGAAGCTCATCATAGGAACGGTTGGAAACGGGATAATGGAGGAGCATGTTGTGATGACCCTGAAGGCAGAGTGTCTCTTTAAGAAGCTCCCAAATTCAAGGTTTCTAATTGAGAAATCTAAATGTTTTTACTTCATGTTTGATAGATTCAGCATTTTTATTAGAACTGAAGGTGACAACACTGA
Organism: Poecilia latipinna; assembly: GCF_001443285.1. Lineage (NCBI taxonomy): Eukaryota > Metazoa > Chordata > Actinopteri > Cyprinodontiformes > Poeciliidae > Poecilia > Poecilia latipinna. The sequence goes on along the minus strand of NW_015112645.1, from coordinate 188,299 downwards.
TTGTGCTATAAAATAGAACTATGTGTCTGGAAAACATATAATACAGTCCTCTATGAAATGTTAGCTCATTAATGAAAAGATAAAATAACAGCAGCAGCATCGATCAGGATCCTTATGATCAGCTGCATCAGGTAAATCCTTCATTACTGTTTGATGTTGAGTTTCTTTGTAACAAGCAGAGTTTCTAGGAACCCTGAGAAGTCAGTTGACATAAAATAGATTCCTGTGTAATCGTGAAATCACGTAAAACATCCCTGAGAAGTCTACATCCAGTAAATATTGTAAAAGATTAGATGGTCCATCCATCACTTCGGGTAAAAGCACCCCGAGTCCTTCTGTGCATGACGTAAGGTTCTCTGGAGTTGATATAATTGTTCTCAAAATGTTTGCATCCATCCATTTTCCTGACTTATTTATCCTGCTCTCAGGATGGAGGCGCAGGGCAGATCATATCCCACAATGCCTCTGACAAGACGAGGTAAAAACAACCTGGACAATCTGACGGCTTTCTCCAACACGTGCAGACGCAGTCGCTTTCACGCCTCTGGATTATTTATGGTTTCACCTCAGGTGCACAACTTTGGGCTGAGAAAGAAAAGCAGAAACGGCTACCTGTCAAATCAAAGCGCTGAGGATTTGAAGTGTTTAGTCTCCTGGAATAACCTCCACAGTGTTTGGGATCTGTGATCTCCACTCGGAGCGCTCCGAGTCTGAATGACTGCTGCCCTGTTTGTTTTTTCCTCCAGGTCCGGTGGAGCACGTCCAGCTCCTTGCTCCCTTCGTGGTGATCAGAAACAAGGAGGTGAACATCACAGCGGTGGTCCTGCCCAGCCAATCACGCACTGTCACCTACTTCTGGTGGCTTGGCAACAACACAGAGGTAACTCCTCCATGGCAACGCTCAGGCACCGGCTGAGGCTGCATCAAAACAATCAGGCCTAAAAATGCTGATGTTGCATCAGACAAAAAAAACATTTTAATGTGTCAATGTGCAATTTTAATAAAAGTATTTCCAGATGTACTTTAAAACTAAAGGATGCTTCTTTTTAAGACGTATTCTCATTTTTTTATGCATAGTTGAAAATCCTGCTGTACATTTGTATTCTGCCTCTGTTACCCATAAATAAAGTTCTGTCTTCTGTGTGAAGCTTAAAGCAGGCTTAGGCTGTAAAGTGATGAACATTTCTCAAATCAAACATCTGAACTCAGAGAGAAGATGGACAGTAAAAATCTCCCTAAGCTGAACAAGCAGATAATAAATCAGAGAAGCATCCAGGACTCTCCCTTCTTCACGGTTGTTTAAACATAGAGCTTTTCTATGGCAGCCAAAGGCAACATAGTTACTTGATTGTGCTATAAAATGGCACTTTGTGCCTGCAAAATGCATAATATTGCCAGTTCAATTTGTGATCATTTTCACAATTTTGCGTTCCCACAAAACAGTCGGATGCACCAACCTGCTTTATCTCTAACACGCTTAAAATACAACATAGCAGCTGATTGAAGAGCTGTACAAAAATAAAACAACAAAATAAATAAGAACATTTGTAATGTTACATAATGAAAGATGTTAAAGGGGTTTAAGTAATTTTGAAGGCACTGCAGGTTTAAAGGAACATGAGTTTGTGTCTTTACTTTGTCCTTGCAGCCGGTGATAACTTTGGACGGCAGCATCTCATACACCTTCAGGAGTGAAGGAATGCACAGCATCACAGTTCAAGTGGCAGCAGCTAACGCCATCCTGCAGGACACCAAGAGCATCGCGGTCAAAGGTCAGTTAGTGTCTGTAACTCCAGCCAAGAAGAAAACTTTCTGCTCAGGTTGATTTAACGATGACTGTTTCCAAAGATTTCATTAAAGCTCACACATTAATGAAATCTGTCACATTTACAACTGAAAATTCCAGAGTTTGTGTCTTTATTTCATCTGGATAGAAGGGAGTTTCTGTGAGATGCAGCGATTTATTAGCAGCAGACAGATTGGATTGAAACTGGAACATTTTCTAATTATCAGGAAGTTCATTCACTGCACCGGGCCAAAGGGGGGAGTCGGGTGGGGAAGCCTCTTTTTCTCATCAACTGTTAAGTACCTGAGAACTCAATTTGAGCAGAATGGCATTTTGGCGCAGCTGTCTGAGAATAATGGCCTCAGATCGCTGTGAACTAATGGCTGATTCTCCCACATCTTTCCTCCACAGAATTCTTCAAATCTCTGCTTTTATCTTTCTCCCCGAACTTGGACGAGTTCAACCCCGACATACCCGAGTGGAGGCAGGATGTGGGGAGAGTAATTAAGAAGGCTCTGCTACAAGTGAGTGATTTTCATTTTGACTTCCCTTCAGTCCGTCTCTGCCTCTCCGATCCGTCCGCTCTGTCTCGGCTTGCTATTTCACAATTATCTCCCAAACCCCCGTTCCTGCCCAATACTCAGCGATGCGACGAGTGAACACCCTCGGGCCACCCTGCGATTCATCATCAGACAGGTGTGAAGACGCCTCTGCTTTCCTTCTGTCCCTTGATGGCTTCATGATGACTCCAGTTCCTTAATTTCAAAAGTCTCCGATAAAATTATTCCAGAACTTGGGGCACAAGGGTTTTGGTGGAGACCTAAGAGTAACGATTCCTGACACTGACACACATATTGTGTGTGTGTGTGTGTGTGTGTGTGTGTGTGTGTGGGTGGCCTATCATTGTTAAGTGCCTCTCATCTCCCCATTCACAGCTCATGAATAGCTGGATGTATTTGATGGTGGTGCTTGAAGGCATCTTAGCAGCAGATTGAGCATTACAGCAGCAGGTGGAGGTGATGGAGGGAGGAGGCTGATAATGACAGCAGGAGATCTCATGTGCAAACTTGATACCCCAAAAATCACATTCAAGCTTTTCATCCAGCTCCTTTAATTAGCTTGTAACTGACGCAGAGACCGTTTCTCCGTTCAAACAGAAGGTCTCGCTGCTCAAAACTAATTTAGTTTTTGTTATTTTGCTTGAATCTGCTATTTTTGTTTTGTGTGGTCATTCATGCTAGTACTTAAGTTCGACCACAATCAGACCTCTCTGTTAACGACCCCAAAGCGCCGCACATGAGCAGAAGAAGAACATTGACGTAAACAGCAGCGCTCTGTTTCTGGAGGTGACATGGCGGCGCCATCTGTGGATCGATTTGATATTCAGCAATGAGAGTCGACAGTTTTATCACAAAATCACTGCAGAACAAAGGAAGCTGATAAAAAGAAACAACTAATAGTGATGCGTTTGTGGAGCAGAAGTCTGTTTGGATGTGCAGTCAGAACTCAGAGTGGTGGGATTGGGATTGGGATTGGGATTGGGATGTGATCCACTTCTGTGACACAAACTTCTTCAATAATTTCTGAATTCATATTTCTTCTGCTGCAGAATAATGATGCTTGTTTCACATCGTTGATGTCGATGTAAAACAGAGGCGGAACAGAAAGGCGAACTAAAAACATTAGGTTTTTAGAAGCACAATCATTTTGATGTCCTTTTTTTATAACAGACCTGAAAAATGTTTTACTACATTAGCTTTATAGAAATTATATTTAACAATTAAGGAGTTCTGGATTGGTATTTCACGTACAAAAAAAGTGTTTTACTTTTTTTTACTGAGAATAAATTGGAACACAAATAAGTCCACAATGTAAAAGCTGTGCATGCAGGAGTGAACGTCTTGGAGAAACTCCTTCCCTGCACGATGCGCTGTCACATTCCATCATGTCACGTCTCCGTCTTTCTGCTCCTGCACATTGCAGTTCCCACCTACACCTGACTAAGTTCAAAGCACAAAGCGTGTTTGTCTTTTTACAGGTTTCTCATTATGTTGCAGAAACGTGAATGAGAATTCATTGTGTTTGATACAGACAGCATTACTTTTACTCCGCTGGGTTATTTTTATCATTTCACAAGCTGCATGCAGAGTTTTGGAGCGACTGTAAGATACAGTAACATATTTTTTTGGATTATGAAACAAAACAAAAAGTTGCACAGAATGGAATTAAAAAAGTTTTTCATTTTTTAAATTCTCTTCAGATCCTGTATTCAAAATGTTCTGACTGCTGACTTTATTTAAAAGTGATGCTGTACCAGTCTGTCGTAGAGACGAGAGCTGAGCCAAACTACTTTCCTGCCCTCATATCAGGTCATGAGCTTCAGGTAGTGACTGAAAGAACGAGGCTGCAGATACTGGGCTCTCCCTTCGACACAAGGTGATGAGCTCAGCCATCCAAGCTTGTCAGGACGCCTCCCTGGTGACCCAGAGGAAGATCAGGACTCACTGGAGGGACGATGTTTCTTGGCTGAACTGGGAAGGCTGTGGGCTTCCCCAGTTCAGCCTCTTCCCTCTTCTGGGAAGAGGGAAGTTTGGGCTTCCAAGACCCGAAGCCCCAGAATAAATACAAGCTGGATCTGCTGCCCTTAAGACCAGATCTTTTTCAAACACAAGCCGTTTTCACCAAGACAATCCCAGAAGGAGAACAGGCTGCTACCCGGCCTACTCTGGGTCCCGACCCATTCAACCCATCCCATTTTGGAGAGTTGGACTC
>NW_015112645.1:141842-180896 GCF_001443285.1 Poecilia latipinna | reverse complement strand
TCTGAAACTCATGGCTTTGTGTCCCAACAACATGAATGAAAAGAAATTACAAGAGTTGAAAGAAGATTTTCTGTGAATGTGTTTCAGACTGCAGGAATTCAGAGGTTATTAATAAATATGCTGGAACTGACGAGTTTTGGTTTCATGCCAGTTTTGAAATAAAAACTGTAAAAATAAACCAAAGAACCAAGTTTTGTCTGTTTTCTGTTTATTTTCTTTTTCTCCTTGTAGCACATGCAGAGCAAATAACCTCGGAGTCCATGTTGCAGTGAAATATTAGAAGAAAGCAGCAGGTGAAAATGGGTTTATTAGATTACTCTGTTGGCTGAGTCGTCGCTTTTGTTTGTTTTTTATCCTCTGACAATATCCTGTCACAGTTTGATATCAGCTCCTCTCTATCTGCTCAGATCTGTTTATATGAGGGCAGCTGACATCAAGTTCATTTCCAGGCAAACATATTGTCCAAGTGTTGACAGGAGGGTTTATTCCTCCTCCATTTTGTTCTGGTTGAGCTCTCCGCCTTGCCTGATAGCGCCACGGCACAGTAAACATCATCAAAACAGAAAAACCAAAAATTAAAGGCAGGCTCCATTAAACAGACATGTGGTTCAGCTTAACTTCACTGCTCAGGTCTTTAAAGTAAAGATTTTGCTCTTTTCACCTGGGCTCGTTTCAGTACCTCCGCTGGTCCTGATCACTCTTCAAGTAATAAAGATTTTCATTCCACTCTCCCTGTCTGCAGCTGCCTCCCTCACAATTTCCATCAACATTTCTCACAGCTCAGCCTCACACCGTCTGCAATATTGGCACTCCCCCACATCTTCACTCCAAGGTTAATGCAGCCCATCAGTCTAGTGGAGCCTCTTGCTGCTGCAGGCCCAGAGGCATGGAGGAACATCCAGCTGATGCAGGTTTATTAAAAAACTGATCCCATTTAATCCTAATGGCTAACACATTGATGAGCAAATATACATGTTCATTTCAATACATTTTAATTTCATTGAAAAGTTCATTTATTTCAATAATTCAACTCAAACATTAAACTTTTAAACAGTGATATAAAGTATTTTTAATGTTTTATGGCTTAATGTTAATGAAATTCTACAATTTGGTTTCTCAGAAAAAGTGGACATTATATCAGATGCATAAAAAATATTTCTAATGCAGACATGTTGGCTTTATTGAAACTGTGTGCATGTACATAGAGAAGAGAGAAAAGACTGTCCTTTAACAAGAAGAAACCTCCAGCAGAACCAGAACCTGAGCGGCCGTCTAACTGGAGCAGAGACACAAAACAGAAACCAAAGTACTGGTCCAGGATCAGTGTTCAGGAAAAGGACAAAGTTAATGGCAGTAGCAGAGGCTGTAGCAGCTTTATCTAGGATAGAAAAACATCTTAAAGCTCTGAGCCGGTTTTACAAGCCTAAAGGATGACAGAGCAAAAGAGAGTTTGTCTTGATAAAAGTTCAGCTGGTAGCTTTGACTGGTGGATTATACTGGTGTGAACTTCTGTGTCCCCATGTTTCTGATTCTGCAGCATCATCATGCTGTTCATCAAACAGACATTTGGGTTTGTTGCTAATTTCCAAATGTTGGTTTTAAGATAATAAACAGTGAACAGATGATCTTGGAGCTCTAAGGAACTTTCAACGTTGGAAAAGTTCAACATCAGTGACATAGTGACACATTTAAAAAAATAACTTTAGACCGCCTCGTTTTTAAAATATGTTCCCGTCTGTAAAGCTTCAAAATATTCAACTTTGAGTCTGCGTTGTTTTTACTTCAGTAGGTAACCTTGTCCTCCGTGTGGGACCCGTCTCTTCTTTTTCTCCTCCAATCTTTGTATCCAGCACTAAATTTGCAGCGCATCAAAACAGGGAGCCCTCCAGATGAACCCACCATATGTTTAAACTAATGACTGATTGCACCGAGTGTAAACATGGTTCAAGGGCATTGATTTTTTTTCGGGCCCGTTGCCTCTTTTGTCATTGATTCACTCCATCACTCCCTTCACTACTCCTTTTCTCATTGCGAGACGTGCCTGTGGCTATCATTTGTCCAATACTTTGGTGCTCCGATAGTGATTTCTGGGCCTGGTAATTGATGTACTTTGGCTGTACGGGCACCATTGTCGCCCCGGCCACAGAAACGACATAGAAACATGTCAGGCTGTAAAATTAGGAATGATTGCCACACAGGTTGTCTCTCCCATTGACTCTGTAAACTTGTTAAGTGCTAAGGGCTTCATGAAATGCTGCTCTGGAAACCAATACAGAAAACATTTACTCTTGATTCTCAACCTTTCGCCTCAGTCCAGAACTGTAATATCCCATGTTAGTCTAAAATAGATGGATGAGTGGAATCGAAAACATGTAATTCAAACCTAAATGTATTACTTCATCACATGAAATATAAAGAAATATTCTTTAAAAACATAAAAGATTGTGCACACTAAAGTGTTACATTTGCACCATAAGTATAGCTACTAATTAAAACTCCTTGAATTACTATCAATAATTGCCTCTAATGTTCTATAAACTAATATGTCTGGGATGGAGTCAAAGGCCGTTTCTATTGGAAACATAATCAACATTTCTCTTGTTGATAAAGATGCTGAAAAAAAACTTGAATGTATTGCAGCTCAGATTCTCACTGCTGAAGATGCATCTGAATCGATGATGCATTACAGGAATATAATAAACCATTCAAGGTTCCTGGAGTGTCTGTAGAAACATTTAGTTTGCTAAGCTTTGCTTTTATTTAGAGAAAAACACGCAGTGAGAGACAAAAGGTAAAAAGCAGTGCAAGCACACCTTGACCTTTGTGGAGTTTGTAGAAGCAGAAACAACCTTGGAGCACCAGTTTAAAACCAGCGGTCAACACGGACGTCTCATAATGGCTGTGTGATATTTAGACACAGGAATGATTAACAGAGTCAAACTTTGGGGCTGTTTGCTGATTAGTACGTTTAGGTTATGATCAGATCAATCCATATAGGCAGAGCAGAACTTTGTCACTTCGAATAATCAACCAGTTCCCTCACTGGAAACCATTATGCTGCCAATGGTGTTGTGTGACTCTTCAATATCATTGAATTCAGGTCACTGCCATGGCCACATGTCTAAAAAACATAAAAAATGTAGGCCAGGTGTGACGACTGCCTTTAAGGAACGGGTCTGTGTCAGAGACTCGGTAATTTGAGCATGGCTCCCTGATCAGGAGTCTGAGCAGAAAGTCCAGTGTTGAGCTCTTTGCTGATTCTGCTGTTCTAACAAACAGATCCTGGTCAGCTGAGGCATGTGGAGCACAGAGATCACCAACCATCTTCATGTGGCCTCCAGAATAACTCGGTGTTGATGTCTGGAGCTTCATGGAGCCGTTACATAAACTAGAAAGAATCATCTGACATCTTTACTCTGTTGAATGCATAAAACGCTGCCTCACAAGTTACAGAAATGAATGTTTTTACTATCATTGCATTTGATAGTCTCTCTTTCCAGATCTAAATCAGATCAAATATTGAAATCTTTGACTGATTTTATTCTTTGAAACAATTTGTGGTTCCCATACTTGTGAAGTAGTTTTCCCTAAATGTTACTAAAATCTCTGCCCATCTTGTTGCCGTGGACAACATGGTGGATATTCTCGCCTCCTGAGTCGAATCGATCATCACAGCTCTTCTGCTTTTTTATTTTGGGACAAACAATCCTCATTTTCAGTTTCTGATTTTGGGAATCTGACAGTTTGATTCTTAATGTAGCGAATCAAATTGGATAATATGACTGCTGTGACTGAAATTAATTAGACTGTCATCAGACTTGAATGTGGCCTGTTTTCTATGTTTCTGTGTAAATGTAGTTTATTGGACTGAAAGATGAAAATAGTTCACATTCCTCTTATGAAACATAAGCTTGTTTGAAATGCTTTGAAACAGTTTCAGTCACACTTCAGGGATGTTTTCCAGTCTCAAAGTTTCCTTGAATTTCTTCCTAAAAGAGAAGAAATTCTGTATTATAATTTATTTAGACTGTTTATCTGTTTTTTATGTCTGTTATTTGCTCTCAGTAAGTAAACTATTAAATTGTTTTTCACATTAAAGTTAAAAGTTTGGTGTTTGGTGTCCAGAAACCAGAACAGGTTTTCCAGTTTTCCTGCCTAAACTCAGCAACCTGTCCGAAACCAAACCTAATCATTTTCTGTCATTTAGTATAATCATTATTTCTGGTTACAGCCTCATGTGGCCCTTTTATGACGGTGTGTGACTAACATGCAGCGGGTAAAACAAGGGTGTGATATATTCAGATGTATTTGTAAAAGATGCTAATGGCATTAATTCTTACCAGATGTTAATAACACATGCAGTCTCCACATTCAGTGAAAGAAAACTTTAGTTGTACATGAATTAAATTATGTTATAAAATAGGATGACATAGAAAAAAATGAGTATATTTCCTGAAATGTATCTAACACTTTGTACTTTGTGATTCACCATCTTTAGTTCATAATTAGAAATATATGTTATTGTGTCACTTTGGGTTAAAAAACTTATTGAAAGATAATCGACATCCAGTAATTATCTAACAGGAGGCTCATGTCTGTTTTTATAGTTCGATATGTTTATAAATTATTCCATGCAGATCTCAGTCCTACCCAGAACTTTGTTCAAATTCAGCCTGTGAGTTGTAAAAATATCAACTATTATTTAAACTTGATCAGTTGGCTTCTGATTTTCTGACCAAATATTATTTGATTTGCTTGTGTTATTGGTACCACGTCCATCTCATGTTTAGTTTATTTCAATTCAGAAAGCACATTTTAATCTGTTTGAATGAATCGGTGTCATCCAGTCAAATCCCGTTTGCTTTCTGATGACAAACTGCACCTGTGTTGTTCATGGTTGAGTACGCTGCCCCCTGTGGAGCTCCACAGTATTGGCCCAATGGGTCGATCAGTGTTTGCCTGACTGACATGTTGTTGTCTGTTATGGATTCGTTTATCTGCCCCCCTTTCATTCTTTGTACTGGCCTTACATGTGCAGGCCTTGTAATAAAATACTTCTACGTCCACCAGGTGGCAGACTTCCCAGAGGATCAGCTCTTGGTTGCCGTTTTTCCAGGAGTTCCAACAGCTGCAGAACTTTTCCTGTTACCCAACAAGAACCAGTCTGAGGGCAAGAAAAAGAGTGATGAAGAGCTAGAGAAGGTTGGCCTAATCTACCCTTTTAGAAATGAATGGAAACCAGTCGGATTTAGGCTTCAGCGTGTAAATGTCTTCTCCACCCAACAGGCGTCCAGCATCATCGTAAGCGCACTGAACCAAAACCTTGTGGAGTTTGAGCTGAAGCCTGGCGTCAGAGTCATCGTCTACAACACACAGCTGACGCTGGGTAAGGGAGGTTTCCTCTTCCTGCTTCCTATCCCGTCATTAAGCTGTCAGCAGTAATGTTATCCTCTGACAGGCGTTAATTCATTTTAGCAATTTCTGTTGTGGGAGTGTGGAGAAAACCGAATGGTAATAACCGTGTTTTGACAACAAGAAATTTTTCTTTGGTCTGCCAATTAAAATTCCTTTCAGTCGGCTTCCATCGGAAAGGCGCGGGAACACAGGGGAGCGTGGGAGGGGCCGGGTTTTAAGTGGAGCTCCTTGAGACGAGGGATCTTTTATGCCTGCCATCAAAAGCTGAACATCTGTTCCGTTTCTTATACAGCCATCCAACCACAAAATGAGTGTTACACTGAGTATAATTATGTTGATTATTTAGTCCTTGAGAAGGAACAGTGTACAATTTGAGGGCAGAGATGGAATTAGGGATTGAGAAGTTGTTAACTGCTTGGAAGGAGAAAGCTGGTTGACAGTTTTGACCCTTGAGTGCAGTCTGTGTGAAGTCTGTGTGATTCATGGAGACAAAGAGACTTTAAACGGCGCGGCTGGACTAGAAAGCTCTACTTTTTATTGACCTAAAGCCTGGTGGTCCTCTGAGTCTCCTGGCCCATTCTACTAGACAAACACACATTGTATTCTTTGCCTGGCTGGTTTTATTAGCCACACTATTTCTGACTCTGCAGCTCAAAGTGCACAGCTTTAACAGCCAGATACTCCTGCAGTGTGCTGCAACTCTAATGACATTGGTGCTGTACCCAGCTGGATCCTTCTTTATATTTCACCTCCCAAGAAAAGGTCTGAAAAGCCTTCAAGCGGCGCGACAAAGGTCGCCAGCACGCACACTTCCATCTCCGAGTCGCAGGTCTCAGGAGAACTCTGGGAGCCGTGGAAATGGCGTTATTTCCCCGTGAATGACAGAGGAGACAAACATTCCTGCAGACATAGAAACAATGAGAGGAATTTAATGAGGGCGCCTTGTGAGATAAACCATGCACAGTGATATTAATATTCTAAAGTGCAAATGGGTTCCTGTATGAAATAACTGTGCATGAAAGCATTTCAAATCCAGCTGAAAAGTGTGAATTTCCTGCTGTTGTCACCTGCTCAGAAACAATTTCATGCTGCTACACCTTCAGATGTTCCAGATATTAAAATAAATCCTAGCGACTTAATGGCTTATTGCCATGCAAATTAGCTGAGGACACATGCGAAGAGAGAATGTTTTAAGGAAAACCTTTCATCCAATTAAGTTACATCATTAAAGAGCGGTAAACAGAGAAGAAGAAATGCTCCTGTGCTGTTTTTTCTTTGAAGCACCACCACCTTTCTCGCTGGACACTGTATTATGTTCCATTTAACTGTTTATTACCGTCTGGATAAACCCAAAAATCCCTCTGATAAATCATCAGGCCAACAGAAAGTCATTAATTCAAAGCAACATGTCTTGGTTGGATTCCCACCAACGTTTAGTCGCTTTAATCAAACTCCAGTCTGATTGTGTAGACAGTCCGGTTCGTTTGGGGCGGTGTGAACGTTTAATCGAACTCTGATGCCGACCAAAACACTGAACTCTGGTTCGCCTGAAAACCTCCATCTCAGCTTGGTTGAACTGAAGTTTGGTGCGGCTTGACTGCATGTGAACGCCAAGCGAACCAGAGTCTGTCGTCTACAGCAGGAAACTGTAAGGTGTGAAAACAACCTTAGATGCTTAAACTGTTGTTTCTCTGCATCAGTTAAGTTGCAAAGCTTTAGCTGCAAAATGAAAAGTCAGATGTAGACAGAGTCACACCAAACTCAGCCTTGCTCTGTTTTTACAGCAGATCTCTAAAGGAGTTTTCTTTTACTTCACACAAATACTGAAGAATGAAGGGCGATGAGTGGATGAGCTGAATATTTCAGAACCAATATCATTTTTATGTCCTATTTAAGCCTGTATGGAAAGCTCCATGTCTACGAAGAAATAAACCAATCATAGAGAACACAGGCAGCAGATGAGATTATTTATTTTCCAGATCTGAGCAGAAACAGTAAGATGACTGATGGAGAACCTCTACTGCCTGGCTGGACCAGAAGTTTACATCCTTTAACTATATAATGAATTTCATATTAGTTTTTGTCAGTTAATGATGTATTTCTACATCTGTTCCTCCTCTGGGTTAATTATGTCATTTAAACAAGAAATAATTGTTTGCAGTTTGGATTCACTCTGTATTTTCTGTAATCCACATATTATCCAAGGTCCTCAAGTTAAATACAGAAATTTTCCCAAATCTTTTAAACTTATCCTGAACTTAAAGGCGCCAACATGAAACGTATTCCATGAAAATGATCCCAATATAATTATTACAGAACACACATACATCTGGGGCAGGTTTGATTTTTATTATTTTATTCTTTATTTGGATCCTTTCTTTAAAACCATTATTATTGTTGTTGTGACCACATGTAGGTCTTAGATTCCATGTATCAGGTAGTGGTGAATATGAGGTGAGATGAAGATGACTCCTCCTCCTCAGCTCGTCCCTGTCTGTGTCCACAGCGCCGCTGGTGGACTCCAGTCCCAGACACAGCAGCTCTGCGATGCTCATGCTCCTCTCGGTGGTGTTCCTGGGCCTCGCCGTCTTCCTCATCTACAAGTTTAAGAGGTTCACCACTTTCTGATGACATCCACCTGCTGCAGGCTCACATCCAGCTCCCACATACGACTCTTACTCCGTTACTGATGGAAGCAGATTAGCACGGCCTCTACCAATCAGCTGCAGTCAGATTTGATGCTTTGAATCTGAATAATTCAGTCAAATGCTGCCTTTACTTTTTACTGGCTACAATGCATCAGGCAATCAGCCATAAATTGCAGAAAAAATATCTCTTAAGTGGTTTGATATGCAGAGTTTGTGCTTTTATTTGCTGAATAAATTATTTCTTCCTCAAAGTGATTATTTTGAAAACTCAGTGGGAATATGAAAACACTGGCATACTCTGCCATTGATTATGAATCTGTAATTTCTCCTGTCAGTCAGAGGAAATACATTTTTTAGGGGATCATACAGTCGACAAACCAGAACAATTAATAACTGGAATGAAGATTAATTAGAAATAAATTGGATAGAGTTTGAATAAAAATATATTAGATGTGAATTATGCAGAGTTTCAATGTTATTTTCATATAAATAAGTTGCAGAAATGTAATTACATTGAAGATGATTTTAACCTTGGAATACAAATATTTGCTTTGGCAGACAAAGTTGCACTCTTTGAAATGAGCTTCTGCATAAACAGATGATTGGATGTCACAGTAATCACTTCTGATGCAACAGAATCGGCTCAGTGGCCGACTGACTGGGTCTTCCCTTTCTAATCCGTAGAAAAATACCTTGGATCAACATATACGCTGAGGTGAACCAGGAGAAGGAGCAGGAGATGATTGGCTCGGTCGGTCAGGGCGACAGCACGCCGAAAATCACTCTGAGCGAGTTCACAGCGTCCAAAGAGCTCATGGAGAAGGAACTGGATGCCCGGGTCAAGAGTAAGTCAAAGTCAAACGATGGGAGCAGTCGCCGTTCTGTCTGGAGAAGCTGCTTCCAGCTGCCAGTCTGCAGGGCGGATGTGATTCATCTCAGTCCACACAGACATGGAGCCATCTCCTCCTTTTATCCATTCAGAGAAAAAGAAATAAAACAGGCTTACAAAATAAGCATATAGTTTAATGCAGGGGTCACCAACTCCAGTCCTCCAGGGCTCCCATCCTGTAACTTTAATAAACTGCTCGTTTCCAGCCTATTGCAGAGGAATGAATGCTGGTGAGGGAATCCAGACATTTTGGAGCAGGATGGCAGCCCTGGAGGAGTCGGTGACCCCTGCTTTAATGTAAACCTTTGCTTGAAACTGGGTTATAAATGATTTGGTTTTTAGTGAAATTGTGTCACATCAGTGAGATATGACATCATGACCTGACACTTCAGTAGCAGACGTTGGTGGGCTCTAATGCTAGCTGATAGGTTAGTTGTGCCAAACATAAACATTAGCTCCACTGATGCTAAAGCTCCACATTAACATGATATTTAGTGGAAACTAATGCTGTTTTTAAAAGCTAAAGTCATTTAATTATAAATGTCTTTGGAAGATGGATAAACTAACACCTGAAGTTATTCTGGGGTTAAAAGGGAAAACATTTAACTTGATTTATTCTTAACCGTCGACAATTAAAACTTCAACACAGATGTTGAACTTTATTCAATACGAGAACAAAGACCAGGATCATACTGGTTCAGATGGGAAGAGGTCAGAACACAAAACTCATCCCAGTTTGTTGCTCAGGAGCTGGAAACCAGTCAGTGACCCGTCCCACTGGGCGGGTGGCCCAGTCTGCAGGGATGAATCCGCTTTAGCTTTTCTGTTTGGTTGTAAAAGACATTTTGTTACTTTTCACTGTTTTGCAGATTACATTCAGATCTCACATGCCTTAAAACGAAAGGACAAATCATGAAATCTTTTATTAAATGGTCTGCATTCCATCAAGGTTCAGATAAATTTAAACATTTTTTCTCACGACTGAAATAACCTGATGAGGGACATCAGACTTCAGAAAACCCCGACAGTTTTATTGGGCTTCTGGAGTCATAAATCAACGCGATCTTAATAATAATTCCTTGATGTAGTTTTGTTTTATGTTCCTTAACAAATTTGTTCAGTTGTCAAAATACGACTCTTAAGATTCACAACCAGCTGTTATAAACACCTCCCTCTGTGTTCTTTAGTTATCAACAAAAGACTGGAAACGGTTATAATGAAGTGTGTGATTATTTAAGACCTTTTTCTATAGTTATTATAGTCGGTGGGCATTTTGTGTTCCCATGTCATCCCACCCACAGAGCCTCCTGATTAGCAGTGAATTACGAGGCATTGATGCCAAAAGAGCCATTTGTTCTGGAAAAGTGAAAGAAGTGAGGTGACTGAAGTGAACGTGTCGGTTCTTTCTGATTTTGTGTTTTCTGCTCAGGAGGAGTCGGAAACGCCTGCGAGAGCACGAGGGAGATTCCAAACTGTACCAGCGTGTAGAAGCTGAAGTTCGTGTACAGAGCGAGTGTCACAGTGTCCGGGGTTCTTCTCCATTTCTGTTTTGTAATTCTAAACACAACTGATGTTAATAGTTTTTCTAAAAGGCCTCATTTATACAGACTTGCATGGATGTCTCGTTGGGCAACATCCAATGCAGCGATGGGATCTCTGCAACGCCGACGAGACTTTTGGGTTTCCGTGGATGTAAACGCTCCGCTCATTTGCTGAGGGAATTATCTTTTGTGGATGAGTTCTGTACGTTTCCTGAGATGTTTGCTTTGAAAATAATTTCTGCCTAAATGTAGACTATATTGTCAGAGTCTTCAATCAAACAGGGAATATTACTGAAATGTATAGTATTATTTTTCGTTCTGTTCCATGTAAATATCCTTTCTACATGCTCGTAGTCTCATGGCGACGCCGTGAGATCTGACGGCGGTCTGTTTTTGAAGGTGTTTAAAACGTCAGACATCGCTTACAGAGAAACATTTTGCTTTGCTGACGTCCTTGACTTGTGCATGTTCCTACTGAGGACACGGTTTCTGTGTTGTAGATAAGCAAGTGTTGTAAATAGTTCTTTTCTAAACATTCGTCAAAGCCCAGTCGGTTCTGGCCAGGTTCTGTTCTGCTGTCATCCTCTTCGGTTGCTGTTGAAACGGGTCGATCTGCTAATGTTCAGCTGCCGTTAACAGATTTACTCTGCAAGCAAAACAAGGCGGATCAACATGAGGAGGATTGTGTATAATATATTTATATTTTCAGTAGAAATATACTCCAGATAACCAGACATTTTAACTAGATGAGTGTCTTTGAACCAAACATTAAGAGCTTCTGGCATCACTGGGTTCCATTTGGCCTCTGATTGTCCTGCTTTGTGGGGACCAGGTCTGCAGTTCACAGCATTTTAGAGCAAAAAATGGTGACATTTTCATAATGTACAGAAAATACTTTGTTCTAACTCAAAAAATAATGGCTGAAGAAAGTCATGACCCAGACTGTCAAACATTTCTGTTGTGCCAATTTAACAGATGGACAGTAACAATGTGTTTCGATGAAGCTTTATGATCCGTATGAGAGGAAAAACTGAGGGTGTCAAAACGGCAAAGACAAAATGTAGAGATTAAAGTTTCTCTATAAAGATTAAAGTGCATCTAATAAACCAACACTAACAATGTTTTATGTAAAGGAGCTCATAAAATATAATCAGGATTTAACACATTCATTCTGTCTGATGGGGTCAGTTGTTCTATTGATTTTGTTTCTGTTTTTTGTAAAACAGTAAAATCTGTCCTCTCTAAAACAATCAGTTATGTGAACATGCAGCAGAGAAATCACTTAAGGCATGAAGTAACGAAACTGTTTCTCCTGTTTTTTCCTCTTTTTTTCATCAAATTCTTCCTGCAACAAAACATTTTAACTCTGATTTTTGTGCCACTTGTGACATTATTGACCCAAATACACTTAAACCAGAATTAGACATTTTTTGAATGCACCTTAAGAAACTCCGTATTGTTGTGAAATCTTTCAGTGGACGTTTACACGGTGAGCCTCCGTCTGCTCAGGGTTCAGATTTTTCTCTGGAACTTAAATCCAGAGGACTTACAGTATGTAAGACATTTGGTGGATGTTTTTGTAGAGCATATGTAAATAATTTGATGGAAAATTCAACTTGAGAAGCTGGAATAACATTGCGTAACGCTGCTTGGCTGCAGCTGGTGTTGGCAAAGCAGCCGGTCCAGGAGCGCTACCCGTTTTCCTTTGGACCGATCGGCAGAGCCCCCACAGGAAGACTGTGGATGTTAGTGCAGGACTGTTTCTGCTGCATATTAATCCATGTTTGGTGTCTGAACTACTAGAACACCAGCTGTGGTACCAAACCCTCTCTGGTACCAGGGATCCACTGAACCTCATTACCCAGGTTTCTTCTTTGGTTTTTAAGGTGTGCACCCTTAAGAAACGGAGCCATGCGACAGCTCCAGCTGTGTTTTTGTTTTTAGTGGAAGGTCAGAAGATTTAGATCATTTCAGAACCAGATTCAGATCAAGTCACTTTTATTTCCTGATTGAAGAGGGTGAACTTTTTTCCCTCAGCTAAACTCTGCCAGGTTTCTTTACCAAAAAATGATCTGACAGTCTGGCACAGCAGAGCAGTTGATGTATTAATGCAGCTGAACCTGCTAATATAATTTGAAATAAGGCGGAGTTGCTCCCTCCATGTTGCACTGTGACTGTAATGATAGAAAGCTGGATGGCTAAGCCGAAGATCCCAGCATGCACTGCTTCCCCAGAAGCTCATGTAAACATTTGAAAAGCAGAGAGTCCTCAGCAGCAGAGACTGTCACACACGTGCATTAACCCAGCAGAGGACTGATGCTTGTTACTGCAGACAGAACTGAACTGAACAAAGATTATTTCCAGCCTTATTGAATTCACATCGTGTCAGAGCTGAGGCTTGTTTGGATTCTTTTTTATTGCAGCTTTCATCTGGTCCGACTTCTTTCATCAAAATGAGATCAGGAGAAAAGCACACCAAAGGAAACTTTGGGAAACAGGAAGTAAAGTTAGTGTGGATGATGGTGTAAAAAATGCAGGGAATAGCCACTAGTGCAAAGACTTATGGGATAATTTATGATGCTAATGTGTTGAACTGCAGCATTTAATGAAGTTATGTTTGTCCAGTCTGTTTGGCTGGTGGGTGTGGCCAATGCTGCTACACCAGGAACGGGAGACGCCTGTTACAAGTGGCATCTGTTCAATGTTGTTTAAGTTGTGCAGCATTAAATAAACCTGCAGTAAAACCTGGAGCCTCGGACTCTTGGAAAAGTTTTAAACTTTTCATGTTGGTGTCAGATGTGGGATCGACTAAATGTTGGTGAAGATGGAGAATCTGAACAAACAACTGAGCATTTGGAAGCAGGCGAAACGGGCCCACAAGTCGCTGCTGCTCCCTCATTTCTTTTCTCTCAAGGCTGGTCAATTTGTCAGGTTTTCCTCTGAAACCGAGGAAAACTGAATGTTCCAGACATTGTTTGGAAAACAGCATAACTCCATTAAAACTGATTGTAAAGAAGAAAAATATAAAGTGCCAAAAAAGAATCTTAAAAGGTTTAAAATGGAAGAAAAGGGAGAAACCAGACCAACTGAGAGAAAAGTCAACCAATGGTCAGTTCAGCTGTTTGAGTACTTTAAAAATGAAAAGATCCTGAAGACAAATGATCAGCACAGGTGTGATGGTATGAGGAAGTTTCTCCTGCTATGATGATCTTATTTATCACACACCAGAGGTTAGGAAAGGCCTTTGACTTGGAAAAGCTCCATACAGCTATTGTTGCTGTTGTAACACCACAATAAGACAAACTGCAGTAAATGTCCAGTGTTTTGGTCCAGACTAATCCCTGGACCTTAACTCAGTTTTTAACAGTCTGATCATCCTGGGCTCAGACGCCCGGCACAGGTACCAGCATTTGGGTCCATTTAAAGTCACAGTAATTGATCACAAGGAAGTTAAATCTTCAAAAACTTTACAGTTTATACAGTAGAAGTTCCATGTTTGTAAGGAAACTGCTAATTTTTTAACCATTTATTATTTTTTGTCTCAGTTTGGGTAGAAAAAATCAAACTGGATCATTTTTTCTGTATATTCAGCAGCAGGATGTGAAACATGCCCAGTGCCTGAGAGGGTATGGAAATAAATCCGTTCTAAGGGTTTTAATCTTCACTTTGAGTTTGAACAGAACCGTACATTAAGAAAGTCACCAGTGAAAATATCTCATTTCCCCCATCTAACAACCTAAATGCCTCTTTATGCTGTGAACGACTGATCCCCAGACGAGGCAAATGGTACCTTAAGCGATTTGTTGCAATTGTGTTTTGTTTTTCCAGGAGGCGAAAGCATTGTAATGTTCTTCAGTGCACAAAAAAAGCTATGATGCATGCATCATCGGTAATGTCCTGTTCCATCCTTATTTTAATATTTCTACGGTAAGGAAACTGTCATTTTGAAATTGTTTCAAATAAATGTATTTTTGTACATCAGCTCGATCCTTCTGTGTGTGGTCTCTGTTCTGTGTTGAAAGGACGACATTGTTGAGGTGAAACCCGTTTCCCGGTGGACCGAGTGGAACAGAACCAGTACAAGGAGAGCCTGGAAAAGCAGCATCCTCTAATTATAGATGAAAACATGATGCACAGAGTCAAAGATTCAGACAGCCCTAAGAAAACGGATAATCACAGAACCGAAACTAAAATTAGAGACATAATTGAAGTGTTTGATAGTTTGGCTGGTTCTATTTTCATTTAAAGGTTCTGTTCGGTTCAGGCGAAGTCGTCTCAGATGCCTCCGAATGTAATTTTATTAAAATGACTGAACGGCCTTAATGATGGATATCATCTCACCTTCAAACCTGCAGAAACCATCAAAGCATCATCATTATTTAAACCATCTAAAATAACTAGAAAAGGCTATTTTTGGAAGGAAATTCAACCTTAATGGCATTAAAATGAAACTATTCATGGCAGCTAAAATCAACAAGAGTGCATTTATTTAAAAAAAAGCTTAGTAAACCTAAAATAACAGAAAAGAAGCTGCGAAGCTTCATTTTTATTCTCTGTCGTCTTGTTTTCACCTTTTGTCGTCTTTGTTTTGGTTGCATATCTGCATTCCTGCAGCTCATTAGCTGGTGAATTATCATAGCCTGAATATAGATGCACCGTTGGGTTTCTTTGTTCTCTGTCTGATGCCGTCACTTTGTTTTCTGTTTGGAAATTTGTCGTGCTTTGGATCCCCTCCTCTGCTGCTTTCCTGTTTCTTCCCTTTTGGGTTTTTTGGATTTCTGGTTTTGTTAATGCTCTTTATCTGCCAGCCTTATGCAGCTACACCTTCAATTAAAATTACTCAACCAAACAATGGAAGCTGTTGGCAGTAAACTCAAGTACAGCTAAATTATTTAGTCCTTTTTGATGAACATGAGCTCAACTTTCTGCTGTTGTGACTTACTGTGAACATGATGCAGAGCCAGACACCAGGTTCAGGAAACGTTCACTCTTCATGGCGCCTCCAGTCTCCTCCAAGGTCCCGACCAAAACCTGGACTTTGAGAAATGCTTTGGCTTGTTTGAAGGTCCAATGACGCCATTTTCTTCCAGGATTTCCTGGGTCTATTGAATCCATCCTGCTCTACAAATACTGCAGATTTCCAATCCCAGAAGAAGAAAAGCAGCATCACTGAGTCACCACCGTGCTTCAGCTGTTCTTTTCAGTCTTTTCTTGAGTCTTCCTCATCCAGACACACTGCTGACCCATAGTGGTGTACAGGCATTCAGTATGAGCCTTACTGTTGAAACTGAACCTCTGTGCCTCGGTCGTACTTGGACCTTCTGCAGTCACTTTGAATTTCCTCCTCAGGAATCTGGTTTCAGTCATTAGTTGTCTCTCCATCAAGGTTTCTTTTTTATGTGCATTTTGAAATATTGGATTAGAAAAGCTTGATGGAAATTTAAATAATTTCCTCAACTTTCCAGAAAAATTTAATTCTGACACATCAAACTTTACCTTCTGGTGAGTCTCTGCCTTACCAGAGGCACACAACATGTCCAAACCTCCGTCTCAGGAGGGAAAACTCTCCATTTTCCTGACGTGTGGTCCATGAAAGTTTGCATCTTGTTTGTTGTTAGCGCCCCGCGTAGCGTTGAATCAGCCTGTATGTAGCTTGGTTGATTTGCTGCCTCAATCTCTTTTTCTTTTTTTCTGCCATGCATTGAACTCTCCTCTAAACTTTATCAACAGGAACATTTAAGGCCTTTCTTTTGGTGTGTGTCATTTTCCTTGTTTGTCCGAGGCGACGCTCTCATCTCTTTTGAAAATTATCTTGACAGTTTATTTAACCAGAAATGAAACGTTAAGATGTTTCGTCTCAAGCACATAAAATGCAGTTAATGAAGCTCTTGACTGGTTATTCAAACCAAACCAGATTTGAAAATGTGGACTTGAATGAATATCTGGGAGACTAAAGTAGGATTTAATGTTATTATGGATTCAAATAGAAATCCTGTTTTTCCTGCAAATACTTGAAAACATATGAACACATCCAGCTCAGCCTAGAAGGATATTTCAGTTTCTCCAGGTTTTAATCTCATGACCTTAACAGGAACACGCCCCAAACTGATCCCAGTTCAGCAGGCAGTGATCAGAAGTGATGTGTTTGCTGAAGTAACATTTCCAGAGGACAGCTCTGTCATCTCACCTCCACCCACCCAGACATTTAGGATTACCTCAATGACAGTATGAACATTTTCTGTCACTTGATAAAAGCCTCCCTCAATTAAAGTTTTTTTTCTTCTGAAGTTTCTTCCTGTGGTGGCAGATGAAACTTGAGCATGAAATGGATTTATTGAAGTTATCAGTGCACAATGGCAAAGCTGGCACAAACAAAAGCCATTTGTCTTTATTCACCAGGGAACTCGGAGAGCAGCCTCATTATACTGTGGCTCGAATTAATCTCAGCCCCTTGTCTCTCCTTTTCACCTTGGCAGCTTGAAACAATGTATTGCAGGTCTCTTAGAATCCCAGACACATACTCCAACACTGAGTGCAGGTTACTGATAGACTCACACGTTGGGTGGAGGACGGAGTCTTAGTAAAAAGGCGGCGGGGAAAGCTTGATGTGCAAAACTAGGTAAACTCTGGATGCCAGAGTCTGCTCCGTTTGATTCCCACAACAGAGAAGTAAAATCAGGAAAGACGATGGATGTTCTGATTTAAATTCTGTCACTCACTGACTGAAACTGTGCAGTCAACCTCTGTGAACAAGGTGCAAACAATACTGAAAGAAGTAAATACATTTTTCCATTCCTCATCTTCCCCAAATAAAATGAAATTCAGACAAACTCTGCCACCCTTTTCTTTACTGATGTCTGTGAATGTCGATGTTTCTGCGACCTTAACATGACACGTTTAGATTTCTAAACTTTTTGGTTGAATCCTATTTCACTCCTGTCTTTACCTCCTCACAATGTTCCACTCCTCTGCATTCAAACCTTAAATGAGTTTTGTCCTGGTTGGTGCAGCAGAGCCGACCCTGCAAACGGAGGGCTGCAAGGAAGGTGAGATGTTTGGAACTAAACCAAAGAATCAACTACAAGATAATCCACCAGGAAATCCAGCTGTTAACATCGTTCATTTTGCTCTCATGATTCCAGATATAAGCCACTGCAATGAGTTGCCTTTAGAAACCAGCTGTGAGTTCAATGCACACCACACTTTTCAGATTATTTGCAATAAAAACAGGATGCACTGCCTTGTGTTGGTCAGTACAGTGAACTTTACAGCTTGAGTTTTACAAAGTTGAAGTTTGAGCCACAAGCAGATCCACTGTGTCATGTTAGGTAGTCATAGATAAAATGATGTTAGTAAAAGATGAAGAACTGAAAACTTTCAACGCTGGAGGTTGCTGAGGAAAAATACGGGATAAAATAAAGATTAACGGAAAGCAAGAGAAGGAGCCAGTGGAGAACAATGAAACTAAAATACTAAGTATATTCTAAGGAAGGAGTGGAAAATGACGGGGAACAGAGGAGCTAATCAGAAGAGAATACGGACAGCGGAGGGAAATGAGGAGATGGAAAACAGCTGGGCAAGGAAGCAGGCTGACAGGCTGAAGAAGGGATAAACAACCAAAACATGAGAGGCAGGAAAACCCTGAAACAGAAAGAAACTAATTTATAGAAGCAAGTTCAAATCCAGAATGAACTAACACAAGGGAAAACAGAAAATGGCAAAGTCTGAGCAACTAAACAATAAAGTTTAGATCCTGAGGTCTGAGCAGAGAGCCGACCTCAGGATCTGATCACTATGCAGCTTTTCCAGACATCCAGCAGGAGCAATCTCTAAATGCAAAGCCCAGCTTCACGAAGCTGTTAAGATCTCTTGATGCATAAAGTCACTCTGTGAAAATAAGGTTTTATTATTCATGATTTTGTGCTCAGAGATGGAAATCATAAATATGCATCATGGAGCCTGAGCTGCTGGAGAGCCGGACATTATCTTGATCTGTCCTCAGAGCTGTTTGTCTTCAATTCAGGAGCCAGAAGAGTTTGTGTGGTTCACACTGAACAGCACCAACAGTCTGACCAAAACCTTTGGGTGAAATGTCTAGCAAGCATCTGGCAGTGGGGCAGGAGAACAGCAGCGAGCCTGATGGAGTCCTCAGAAGGTTCTGACACTTCGTGTCTCCAGAACCCGGCCGAAGCTGCCTGATGCTCAGCCACTCCTGATTTGAATTTAGGGACCAGAAACAGGATGAAGACACCAAACTGCTGCACATCTTGAGTTTTGCTGGACAAACTGGGCGAACTAATAACACTTGACCACAAATACTGAGACGCTATTACTAAATGTAAGCTTAAGATGTTATAAAACCCAAAATGTTGGTCCATGTAAAAACTCTCAGAGTGAACTTATGTGAAGTTACTGAAGGTGGCAGAGGCCAATTAGAGGGTTCAGTGTGGCTACAGAGACAGATAAGGCAGATGTATCAGACTCTAACATCAACATGATAGCAGATTCTTGATAATAATTTAGATATTTGGATTAGCACAAGCCATTAAAATAACCCATTAAAAGATAAGTACGAGGGATTCTGAAGTATTTACTGAGTTTGATTGGTTTTAAGAGGCCTAAATGGATTGAAACTTATTAAAGTTTTTAATCATAAAGTACTTCATAAAGAAGATTATCACACTGTTCACCCTGATTATCACACACTTCACACCCGGCTGCAGGCAGCTGGATATCAGCCATGCCTTTATGTTTGAGTGACGTCTAAAATATGATGTATTCAGTCGGCATAGAAATGAGGACGATGCAGCGAGTGAAGCTGTCACAAGGTGTCTCTCCTCAGCAAAAAGTCGTCGCAGACGTGTTGCCACATCCTGACACTTCCAAGACTCTTTGTTGGATTCTGATCCCCCAGATGTATTGCGACAGCATCTGTGCTTTCATTTTCAATTTTACCGTGTGTAACGCCCCATATGGAGCCTGTCTGAAGTCATTTCTGTGCAGACCTTTCAGCTCGTTGCGCTGCTGCGGGGGTCCTTCCACCTGCCTGTCTGGATCCAGGTGCAGAACTTTTATCTGAATCCTTTCTTTCTGCACAACGGTCCAGTTATTGACCGCAGCTCCGATTGCGACTTCAGCATCTTGAAGACGACACATTTTCTTTCTCATAATGCCAGTCAGCCGAACCGTCAGACACACGACCTCTAAATGTTCCTTCAGTTCTACTCATTTTTCTAGTAACCTTTGATTCTTGAGCTACAAACAAGCAGCAGATTGAAGCGTTTGGATAAAAACCTGTTCAGACTCCAGATCTTTCACCAGACCTTCACTAACTACTGCAACTCGTTTTGTACTTTCAGGACAGTTTAATGCTGCATCACCCCAGCTTCTGTTAGTCATTATTTAATCGGGTTCATTTGCAATTATTTGTCATATTCACAGCACTTTGTTGTTTTTATGAGATTAAAGATAAAAATCGGTTTTCAGATGTTAATTTCCTCAGTTAAATGGTGAACAGGATGGGGCTAAAAGTCCTGAACAGTATTATCAATGACAATGTGTCAGGCATCAATGATGATCTGAATAATAAAATGATCTGATGCCAGAGAGACATTTGGTCGCCACGTTTCTCCAGCCGGTGGCTGCAGAAAACATGAATATGACGTAAGATCCTCATTCAGGAAGTAACTGGCACTTCAGGGACACAAAGAGCAAAACAGAAAGAGAAAAATAGTTTTACTATCTTCTGTTCCCAGTAAACTCAACATGGATACAAACCAAGGAGCTGCCACCATCGGTAGTCTGGCCATCACCTTCCTGCTTGATTCTCATCTCCCTTCAGATCCGTCTGGGATTTTATTGCTGCTAAAATCTTTGGAAACAGAAAGAGAAGTTGTGAACAATGACATTGATTTTCTCCACTGACTTCAACATCTTGAAGACAACAAAAGTGTAAAAAAATCTGAATATTTTTATGGCACCATTGAACTCAAAACATCTCCGTTAATGAAGATGTAACCGTGGCGATGGTTAGGGTTAGAGCCATCTAGAGCTCTGTTCCCAACATTTATGTCTCCTTCTCTGCCCATTTGAACAAAGACACTAAAGTCTCTAAATGGAAATGATTTAAATAAATGAAAAAGTTGCCTTTGTCTTTGAAACCAAAATAAAACCGATGTTGAACTCTAGAAGAAAAAAACGCTGATTTCCCTTTGCATTTGGTGATATTTAGAAATATGCAGATGTGTCAGGAGGAAAGCAGAGACCTGAACACGGCGTTAAATGATCAAAAGGCAGCCGGTGTTTCAGTTTTATGTTCCAAACTCAGATCTGGCCCATGTAGCTTGTTCACTTGCTGATTTATGCTTTTGAAATATTTTCTTCCAAAGTTGTTGATTTGCTTTTTGATGAAAATGATTTGCATGAATAAACACCGTGAGAGGAGTACAGATGCCGTGTGCGACAGAATTACATGAAAGAATAATGATGAAAGACATCCAGCTCTAATGAGGCATCTGGAGTTGCAAATAAAAGCCAACCTGGTCTTTTCCTTCGCTCTGTGGGAAATTGCTGCTTGTCCTCGGCGCCTTTTGCCTCGTTGAGGCTGAGAACTCCGATTTGGTTGCCAAATGGAGAGATTTTTTCCTTCATTTCTGGCTCCGTTAGAAAGTTTAATAAACGTTTGAAGACTTCAGTGACTCTGAGTTATAGAGAACTCATCAGGTAGCTTCAGACCACTTCTCTGTGAACAGAAACTAAATTACGTCTCATCAGAGGCGCTTTTGTTCCTCAGAAATACCAGGAGACCTGCAGGAATCTGCAGCTGGCTGTTCAGGCTCAAAGCAACAACAGTTGTTTTCCCCATGTGACTGAACACCAGATTAATATTCTCTGTTGGTTATTTTTGGTGACTCAAACTGACACCAGGGCCTAAAGCCCCTCAAACGCCACGACAGCAATCTGGCAAAGATTAAATATCAGTTTAAAGGTCGACGACGCTTCATTTTCTCTCCAACTTGGAACAAAACGTGTCTTTTGAGGACAGATGAATTAATTACCACAAAGGTCTTGCAGATGAAAGTGCTGCTAACACCAAAATTAGTCCATAAAACTACATTGAACTGGTTTTTATCCCATTCACTAACATTTTGTAACCAGTGAAATGACCGTGACGTTCAGTGAGGATGTTCTGGAGGATCGCTGCTGGCTCTGTGTCCTCGGACCTCTGTGGCTTCCTTCTTCTGGACTGAATGACTGACGTAGCTTCAGTTCCATTAGAGGAGGATCAACACTGAACGCTGCTTCTCCATGTTCGGTTCTGATGCCAGAGAAGCTGAGAGGTCTGGAAGGTTGATACAGAAACAAATGATATGTTGGTGCTGAACTGTTCAGTGGTTTATAAACTAACAGAAGTTTATTCTCTCAGTGAAGGACTTCAGAACTGGGTGATGGTCTGCCTTCCTGGGTTTAGTCAGAACTCCAGCAGCAGCTGGACCTTTGATGTAGGCAGACCTGTGAAGATGCAACTAAAGATAAACACATAGGTGAGTTTTCTAGATATTAGTGGGACATTAGTCTTTCAATCCTGGAAATGTTCTTCAGGTGATAGAAGGCCGACTTTGTAATCGTCTTTATGTGTCTCTGAAGGTCCAGGTTCATCATGATGCCCAGGTTTCATCCTGATCTCCAGTTTCCAGCTGTAATAACTGAAGCTGTGCTGAGTTCTGGTGAGAACACATGCATGAGGTGAACATGCAACAGCTTTGCAGAAAAACCCTGGATGGGATCTGAACCCAGGACCTTCTTACTGCAGGGCAGCGGCGCCAACCGGGCCACCATGCAGCCGAACAGGAGCTGGTTTTACTCTTCCTGACTGTGGAGTCATGTTTAGCATAACCCACCCAGGGTTGTCTAATGTCTTCTGGCAACATGTTCCAATATATCACTAAAAAGAAAGTAGCACAAATAATAATAATACTAAAAACTGTTGGGCATTAATGTTTTCTCTCCACCTCATTGCTACAGCTGCACTCTTTTAAAAACTAATTTAAAGTGTACAAAAAAATAATTAGTTTCTGACTCATCTGAGAGACTGCGCTGATAAGAAAAGACACAAACTGGAATTGATCATTTATATTTGTGCTTGAGCGACGCCGCTGGGTCAGCGTTCCCGTTTCCATTTCATTGATAGAGCGGCTGGGATTTTCCAGCTGGTGGTTTGTTCATTAAGGTGAGGATGAGCTGCAGGTTTGTTCATAGAGCCCTGGTTGTTCCACGTTCAGACGGAAGCCTGAGCAGTTTTAGCAGCTCAGAGAGGGAAGCTAACAGTTGGTGCAGTCATCTGTCTGCCCGGTTACCTGCAGACCGCTCCGCAGCGCCGGGGCTTCCAGGCTCCTTCAACGTCACTTTCATTGCACTTGTGGGAATAGACAAAACACTCATCGAGCTGATTTCAGAATATCTTAGGGATATTAGCTGCTGGATGTTACAGAAGCACACAAGCCTCCATTAGTGAAGGATCTTACTGGATATTTTGCCCCCAACGCCCTCACCACTTCCACTAAATGACTATAGATTCCTGGTCACTTCATCAACCTCTATTAACATGCCATCTGAATTCCTAATGGGACCAGTATTACTCCTAATAACCTCCATGCATAAGCAGATGTCAGCAGTATCCAGGCTCAGCAAATTAAAAATACAATATCTGGTCCTCGCCTTCAATTATCGCCGCATCGGAGTCCGTATTCAGTAAATCCCAAAAACTCTTCTCCAGATCCTTGTGAATATTCTCCCCATCAGCGTTAAGTGACACTGTTTGTACAGTGAGCTGATAAAATGGCGACTGAAGCGCATTCACAGCAACTCACCAGGGAGCAGAAGGAGCAGAGGAACCGACTGGTTTGTGAGGGAAAGTAAGTGCTGCATTACTGCAGGAAACAATGAACACCTTAATGACTAGTTTCCATAAGCTAATAAACCAGAAACGTTGCACCAGGCCATAAAGGCTTAAAAACAAACAAGAACCACCACAGGAATCCTGTTGAGCTTCATTCCCAACAATCCAACAAAGATGATAAATATATATTTAAAGAGTCCATATTTATTCCCTCTGAACATTTTAAAAAATCAAAAGTTGAAATAAAACATGGCAGATGGAAAAGTCATCAGTGGATAAACTAAAATATGTGTTCAGTAGTAACTGATAAAATCATCTTTTTTTGATTTGGCTGAAATCTAAAAACAGATGAAGTAGAGAAATATCTCAGAAAAGATTAAACTGACGCAGAAACACAAATCTTTAAATATCCTCATGTCGTTTACTTCTCTCTGTATATTTCTGCTCTCTTCATTTGATGCATAAATGTGGTAAAATTATTTGCACACTTGACATTTTTCCATATGTGTTAGGAACTCAGTGCACACCAATCTGCAGACCTCATATATGAAGTTATGCAGGGCAGAGGAGCCGTACAGTTAAAACCACATGGACTTTCTGTGGAGGTTAGAATTTTAACAAATGAACCGTTCTACATGTTCTGGTGTTAATAATGTATTTTCCCAGAGGGAAAATTTCAGTTTATCATCTTTGGAAACTTCTCCTCATGTTTTTCGTTTCTACATGATTGACTCCATGAGCAGCTGACCCTTCCCCTTTACCTTCAGACAGGTACAACAGGTTTTGAAATCAAAATTGACCATGGAGGAGTAACTTTAAATTTCAGCCAAAAAACCAAAGTGAATGTCATTAAATTCACATATTTTCAAGTGAAACTTTTCTGGTGTCAAAAAGTCAAACATTTGTTAAAACCTTGATAATTATAAACACATAAATTTACAACATTAAGACTAATATTTAGTCTGAACAACTAATGGAAAGCTCTTCAGTGTTAAACATTCATATAGATCTGCATGTTTGATAAATTAAT
Organism: Poecilia latipinna; assembly: GCF_001443285.1. Taxonomy (NCBI): domain Eukaryota; kingdom Metazoa; phylum Chordata; class Actinopteri; order Cyprinodontiformes; family Poeciliidae; genus Poecilia; species Poecilia latipinna. Next base: position 156,475 of record NW_015112645.1, on the reverse strand, counting down.
TATTAAACCAATCATTGCTCTGCAGCTGTAGCCCAGACGGTATCCAAGGGCAACCGACAACAAATTTAGTCATTTGAAGCTGCAAGTAAAAGTAAAGAAAGCTGAATATTGTTTATAATGTTGTACAATTTTTTCAGAGCAACTTTTAGTCTGTTGGATGAAAATCCATAAAATAAATATTTTCTAAAGACTTCTTAGCAGCTTGTCTTGAAATGGCCCAAAGCCTGAGTCATGCTGAGAACCTGCCAGCAGAGCATGAAGGATTTGCTGCTCTAATTTCATTTGAAGGTGTTTCTACAAAGTTGGTTGTGATGAATATGAATATCTCCCACACTATTCAGATTTTAATTCATGACAGATTTTTTATGCATCCTCTTCCTTCCACCTGACAGTTATGAGCTTCCTGTGCAGATTTATCATCTAAAATCCTAATAAAATCTCAAGTTTCTGGTTTGGAACTGACATGACAAAAAGTTTTAGATTTTGATTTTTTCAAGGTGTTGTATAAGTAAGTTTTGTTACTGCTGTGTATTAAACTAAAGTTTTTTCTATGTATTAACATCAAATAAACACAGAGCTGTTTTTATATATTAACATGAAATGCTTACTTGATGGTTTGGGTAGGCAGATGATTCAATGTCTGTTCATCAGAAGCCCTCTGACCAGCAGAGAATTACTCTGGTTTGGTTTCATACTGCAGCACTGAATGTGATCTGGTTTTGTTGCCATAGCGACCTGACCCCAGCTCGTGTTACTGGTCCGACCTGGAGCCGGTTTGCTTTCCAGTCTGTCGTCTCCAGTTAGCAGCACCAGGTCAGCGTTGTTCCTTGGACTGGTCCCTTTGTGTTACATCGACTCTGGCATGTCATCCATCCCGACTCTGGGATCAGTCCAGCAGTCTGGGATGACAGATTCAGGCGAAGCCATTTGCTCATGAGACAGATTTAACGGCCAAGCTGTCTGTGTTGTGTAAAGACAAGACACTGCAAATTGTTCCCTGAATCTAATTAAAGGTGTGGAAGTTAAGTACTTTGACTGTTAAGTGTTGTACGGCTGGTTTTAATCACATCTCCAGGTGCATTGATCACACACCATCTTTCACAGTTAAACAGAAAACAGAGGAAACTGTGTTTGAATACATGGACAAATGGTTAGCAGAGCGAGTCCATGTTGGGCTGTGGAGGATGAGATTAGAAAGAGACGGCTCAACCCCGAGTCGCACTCTGACTGAAGAACTATCTGGAAAATGAAGACAAATTTGGATTGCGGACAGAACAGGTGGGGAACGTAATGATGGCAGTACAATGGTCCAATGCATTTTCACATTATCCGTCATGTAGATGTAGAGGCAAAGAAAAAATGATCTCTGATTGGATTTCTTACTGAGGAGTCAGATCTCAGTCCTTGAGGGCCGGCGGTGTCGGGCAACTTCTGAATCTGTGTTTGGTCATCATACTGCGTGTTGAGGAGGAGTTCAGTCCAACTGTCCACACACGGGAGTTTCGTTTTTTCACACACCTTTCAAGATCTCTAGATCCCTCCGAGCTGAGCTGCTGCTGCAGGAAACGTTTAAACACAGAGCAGGGCAGAGAGGAACGACCTTCACCAGGCGTTAGACTGACCACAACGTTACTGGGATAAAGGATCTGGTCCCTCTCAAACCAGATCTAATATAAGAGGTTGATAGAATGATGATTGTTATAGAAACAATGCCAACAGTCAGTTGGCGAGAGATGAAACATCAGAGGTCAACAGGTCAACAGGAGGCAACTGATCCAGGCTGTAAAACTAACCTGGCCTGGAACAAATAAACGGATGCAAAAAACTTATATCAAAAATTCTATGAAAGGGAATAAAAATAGAAATCATCATGGATCAACATGGACACAGAATGAGTCTGATATTTATGGCTTCTTCATGAGTCTCGCAGCTTTGACTGATGGTTGTATTTTCAGAAAAGACATCCAGGAATATTTTCACACCACAAACTGCTTTGTTAAATCAGCACCACTGAGTCAGTGTCTGTTCCTGTTCTCTCCACGTTTTCAGCCTTCTAGACGTCACTTCATATAAAACTTTATATAAAACTTTCCAAACTCTGCTGAGGCTCTCTGTCCACCATCATCACGCTGCAGCAAGATTCCTGCTGAGTGGGAACAGTTTCCTGGAGCCTTCACGACAGATCCATGTCTCCCTGCAAGGATTGCACCTGCCCCCCCCCTAAATACGCTCCACCAACTCCCCCCTTGTACCATTTCTTACCCCCTGGGGACAAACCTGGCCCTGCTGAGGAGTGTGACAGCTGGAGGTGTGAATGGACTGCAGTAAAACATCTGAAGGCTGAAACGACCTGTGCAGCTGTCTGCTGGGAGCCAACAGTGCATGCTAAGTATTTTTTTTTACCTTGAACATTAAATCTTGTTTTCTTTTCTTTAACCCCTGGAGTCCAGCAGCAGCAGGTTGGAAAGTCTTTGGGGCGTTTACTGAGTTGGGCGTCTTTTCTGCCTGTCAGCTGATGGTGGCGCTGCAGCTGCATGAAATTCAGGCAAAATTTAACCATGAATAGAAGAACAAGAAAAGCAGTTCTGTGAGAAAGAGAAACTTCAAATGAATGTGATTGAAACATTCACCCATCTTTTGGCTTTTAAAACCTGTTAGAATCAATCGTGGCAGCCATGTTTGTTGTGGTCAACAAAAATCGACCACATTTTGTGGACAGTCAGGCTGGACGCTCCGTCCTTCCAGGGAAGCTTTTCCAGCTCTGCCAGTTTGGTGGGGATCAGCTGTGAACAGGTCTGGGCTTTGACTAGGCCACTCCAGAACATCTACCTTGTTGTTGAACCATCTCTGTGCAGCTTCAGCTGGAGGCTTCAGGATCTTCAGGAATTCTCTGGAGCTGTCGCTGTCTTGCAGATACAAATACATTTTCCTGATATTTTCCTGTATTTATTTTATCATCTGCCTTTTCAAACCTTCCACTGAGTTTTCCACCTGCCTTTTGATAAACTTTAAACTTGATCTAAGTTTTTATTGTTATTCACGTCGTCTTGTCAGTTCTGATCATCAGAATCCAAATCTGAAGAGTTTTCACTCAACTCTGGACATCCAGCTGTCAGTTGAACTTCATGCTTTTCTGGTCGTACAATATTTCTTCATATACGATAAAGTCTTCTTTTATTACGTTAATAAGCAACATGTCAGTAGCAATGTTTTAGTGACCGGCTGAAGCCCAGTGCACGTCATGAACCGGACCGTGGTGAACAGTAACTCCGCCCCCTAAAATCATCCCACTTCAGCATTTCGTGATAAAAACAATTAAAACAAGTTATTTGAGTTTTAGGTCAGGAAATGTCCCTGGAATGTTTAGCAGAAGTGTTTCACTAAATTATATTTATGCAATATCGATATTTTGGAGATTTGATTTCAGTTCTCCCTTAAGGTGCAGAATGGAGCCAAACATGCTTCAACCTGCAAAGTAAAATCACTTTTGGCAAAAAAAATTACTTTGGCCATTAGTTTAGGAAGGTGATGAAATGTTAAATGTTATTAAAGCCCAGTAGCAGGGTTATATATATATATATATATATATATATATATATATATATATATATATATAAAACAACAGAGGAAAGCCGTTGTGGTGGATGTAGCAATACCAAGTGACCACAACATCAGGAAAAAGGAGAAACTGGAGAAATACCAGGGCCTCAGAGAGGAACTGGAGAAGGCCTGGAAGGTGAAGACCACAGTGGTGCCTGTGGTCATCGGGGCCCTCAGGGCCCTCGGGGCCCTCGGGGCAGTCACCCCCAAACTGGAGCAGTGGCTCAAACAGATCCCAGGAACAACATCATCTCAGTCCAGAAATGTGCAGTTCTAGGCACAGCCAAGATACTGGAGGAGAGAGAGAGAGAGAGAGAGAGAGAGAGAGAGAGAGAGAGAGAGAGAGCACCCGCGGGGGGTGAGAAGGGATTTTTTTTTAACTTTTTTTCAGAGAAACAAGGGATTAATCAACAACCCCAACCATAAAACCTAAGATGGCCGCCATGCGTTTGACAGCTGCAGCTCCAATAAAGTGTAAATAAACAATTTATATAACATTGGAACATTATGTCTCAGTTGTTTGGTCTCTGTTAGAGGAAGCATGGATGGATAATTAGTTTTATTGTTGTCAGTTTATATCTTTGTATCCAGAAAATCTCTGTGGTTTTCCAACTTGTGCTAAGAAAGCTGGACTTGTAATATTGGTAGTTCATGAATTCACCTTTAATGAAAATGGTAAACTCTGAAGACTGACTTATGTTTAACATTCCATGTTTATTAAACCCAACAGATTTTAAACACTGAAAGCATTGTTGAGCTTATAAATATTAATAACCAGGAATGGTAATATGATCTCAATTTAAACATCCTTTTTATCAGGAGATCTTCTGCACTTCAAACGAGTCTAATCTGGGCCTCATTAGCAGCAGCACGAAGCTGAAACATGCGGCTGTTTAGTCTCTGTTCACCTCGACGCTACAGAGAAGAGCTGCAGCTTGGAGGAACGAGGAACCGAGACGCTGAAGTCAGAGCGCAGAGCTCTGCTCAGGTTCAGCCTCAACTAAATACTTTAATTAAGCAGCAGAAATACCTTCACTGTCAATTTACAGGGCTTAATAATCTGTCATATTTTATTACAGTCAGCATCCCATCTGTCTTTCATGTTGGATGATGAAAATCACATGTAAGCTTCAGGTATTCATCCACCGATCTGTGCCATATCTCCTAGATTAGATTAGATTAGATTAGATTAGATTAGATTAGATTACATTAGATTAGATTAGATTAGATTAGATTAGATTAGATTAGATTACGTTAGATTAGATTAGATTAGATTAGATTAGATTAGGTTCTTCCATCCAGGTTTATATACTTTAGAGATATAAACTATTTGGAGATGAAAATAAGCTGATGGACGTCAGAATAAAACAAATCGCCGTCTAATTGCTGCAGCTCGAAGTTGAATCTTTCCTGTTGCGTTTTCAGATATGACAAATTTGATTGTTCACACACCGTGAAACAAAGCTGTTGCCTTGGCGACAAGCTCCAATTTACAGCACTTGACAGGAAGTTTGCAGCGCTTTAAACAAGTTTTCTACGTTTCCTGTTTCTAAAATAGATTCATGGCTTTTTTTCTCCTTCTCTAGATGAACACTGTTCCACAATAACAACAGCTTTCATGAGGAAATGCTTCACTTGGGTCTATTTCTGCAAAATTTAGTTTAAAATCATTAAGAAGGAGCATAACTATGTGAAAATTCCAAGAGTTAAAAGTTTATTTCAGAGAAAACTGAGCACAGCAGCAGTAAGAAAAGTTTGCATGACAACAGGAATGTTTCTGCAGCAGAAAAATCACAAACCTGAAATGGACAAAAGGTGAAGCCAGAAGAAATGGCATCAAAACTTTGGCTCATTAATCTGATCTCTACTTCAATTTCAGAATTATATTAAAAAGACATAATTTTTTGAAGCTTCAGTAACAACTGTGGCTCTAGATTAATTTTATTTAGCTGGACTGAGAAAAATGCATCTTTACATTGTAAAGATTTAAACATTGACACTGAAAATCAACCGCACTCACAAAACTGTTTACATAATTTACAAGGAAAATTAAACAAACAAACAAACAAACAAACAAACAAACAAACAAATAAATAAATAAATAAATAAATAAATAAATAAATAAATAAATAAATAAATAAATAAATAAATAAATAAAGGTTTATTTGTGTTGTTTAATCTGCAATGACATTTTTTTTTTACCAATTTCAAGAATAAAAAAATAAAACTGGATCTGTAATCAATCTAAATCTGAGNGACTGGAGCTTGTTAATGGGTCCTGAAGCTGTAATTTAATTTTAAAAACAATAAAAAACAGTGAAACTATTTGAAAGCTTATGTGACTTCCTGTTTCTTCCACATCGGCTTCTTTACGACACGTTTTGTTCCACATTCACCGAGTGACTGGAAATGAGTTGGGAGCTAAATGACTGGGCAGGGATCCAACTCAATCAAGTCAAGAAATGATGGTGCATAAATATTCATGACTTTTCTTTGTTTGTTGTTTTGGGTCGGTGAATGGAAAAGGCGAAACCCGAGTCATTGTTTCTGCACTGATGTGTATTTGAAAACAAAAGCTGCGTTTGCAGATCTGCTCGCCGTGAGCAGTGGAATATATTTTTCTTCTCTGTAAACAGCCAATCAAAAGAAGAAGAAAAATCCCAGTGAGGAGTGAAAAGTGAAGCTCTGATATCTTTTACAAAGTTTGCAGCATTTTAGAAGACATTAATAAAAGCAGCTGTTATAGATGTCCTGCAGAGGACCTGTAGGCTGCTCCAGCCGCAATCTGTTTCCTGGCTGTCAGCTGAAAATATTCAGTGGAGGAGATTAATCTCTGCCGTCTGGAGCTCTGTGGTTTGTTTTTCTCCAAAGTACAATGAGCAGCAAAGGCTCTGGTGTTTTACACTATTTCTACAACAATTTCTGTTAGATGAAGGTGATGTTTTTGTTCAAATCTGACTTTCAACACATCCAGTCCAGAACTCCTGGATCATCCAAATGAATCCAGAAATGTGTGGAATTTTCTAGGTCTGAAAATTTTATATGATGTAAAAATATTTCTAATATCCGATGGTATGCTTTAATGAGTTCTAAAAGTTTCATCCATAGATGCATGTCAGCTTCCGACCCATCAACCATACAGTCAATGTTTGTTTTAATATCTTCTATAATAAAGAAAAGGCCATTGTTGAAATATTAGTCCTAAAAAAACCTGAGAACTGTGAGAATTTCAGCTCCAAGAAGGAATGACTTTCAGATGGAAACTGTGGCAGCTTTCCGACATACAGAAATGTTTAAGGCAGTAGTGACATGAACGGCACAGATGTATTATAAAATTCAAAAGTGAATTTCCTACAATAAAAATAATGGGAAAGAAAACAGTTTACCTCAGCTACGACCGTAAAACCTGCACAGCTCCCACAACCCGTCAGTTTCAGCACAGCGGGAGATTGTTCTCATCTATTACCACTGCTAGAGGTTTCAGTGAGAAATCTGCCTGTTAGTGGAGATGTGCCTGTTGTGACAAAGACAAAGGGGTTTACTGGCTGAGAAGACAATCCCTCTGTTTCCTTTTAGCTGTTGCACTAGTATAAAAGAGAAGCTCACAGATTTAAGCAGCACCGGCACCGCTGGCGTTGCTGCATCTGGCTGGTTCCAGAAAGTGCAGGTGAGTCAGGTCACAACCCAGACAAATCAGTTATGGAGGAAAACTGTTTTTGGAGAGCAAAACCTTTGGGTTCAGCAGGTCCTGTTTGTGCTGGGATGTGAACCTTTTATTAGCCTGATACTTTGAAAAGATCCTTTAGTTGGTCTAAACATGTGGAACAGAAACTGTCATGTCCTTAAAGTACGCCTCGCTTTAGATTCACTCCAACATTGAGATCAGTATTATTCACAGTGTTCTGTTGGGTCAGAACCGGTGACATTACTTTCTGTTATGTCACCGTCTTGCTTCATTTTGTTTTAGACTGAAGAATGAACTCATCATTCTTCATGAATGATGAGTTCAACTCAGCATGCAGTGCTGAGATTCCAGTTTGAACCATCCGGCTGCCTTTGGTCAGTCAAGCATCGCAACATGAAAGATTAAATGATGTTATTTAGTAACAACGTTGCAGGTCAAAATGGAGGCAAACTGGCCAATAGGAGGCTTTGCTTTATCAATACAAAAGAGCAGAGCTACACCAGGCCCCAGCCATGAGTAGATGCAGAATAATCTATATTTAAACATTTAGGTCATTCTGCATTTAACCCATATCTATAAATGCGGTAAATATATTTGAATAATCAAAAGGTTTAAACTGAAGTTTTATTGTTTAGAAACCAAAGGGTAAAACATATTTCTTTCCCTTCAAGGCAACAATGCCCCATTAGTATTTCTTCTACCTATTTTAATACTTCTGACTCCCACAGTATTTTATATGAAGGCATCCGCCGCAGTCGGTCAGAGAAATGTGTGCTTTTTTGTTTTACTGCAGAATGTGACAAACAGTATAGAATTGGCGCATTTGAAGTGAAAACCCCAAACGACGGCGTGCCTGAGACTCATGAAAGCCACTTTGATCTCGCATTCATCTCCCCCGTCATGCCCACATTAAACCGCAAACAACACGGAGAACAGCCGAGATACAAATGTGCAGTAATTGGAGCACCTTTTTTGTCATCGGATGAATTATTCATTTCTGGATGTTGCCTCTCCATGTTGTAGTTACCTCGTCTAAAACGGTCCAAGGGGAGATTTATCACTTTGCCTGCTGTCAAATGAGAATACATTAACGTGAGGTTTGTGGATCGTTCAGAGATAAACGCCACATTTATAATGCCCCTGGAGACATGATGGCAGCTGATAACAGGCAGTCTTGATATCGTCACCTATGTGGACTTGAATCTATGCTTAACTTTATTTTTAGGGAAATGCATGCATAGAAGTCCCAGGTGAGAAATGGAGGTGAAATATCTCACAGAAAGCAGAAATTCAGACAGAAACGGACACAATGCAGCAAAACATCCAGAAACTGCAATGAGACATTTCTTAGCTCACCTCACTTTTTTACCAAACTGCACTGATTTGTTTACCTTGAATAGGTTTAGTCAGAACTATCTGAGGAATTATTGTAAATATAAATGTTTCTTAATTCATAGTCTGTTTATTAGATGAGAGCCTAGCGGTAAACTGAGCGCTTTGTCCTTCGGCTCAGCTCTCTCTTCGTGACAACAGAGGGTTACAGTGATCTCGATTGATCGGTTGGTACCTGAAAAGAACAAATCATTTTCTGCTTAACTCAAATGTTCATTGTTCATTTTTTCGGCAGAGCACATCCACTGTATGAAATATAAAAAATCTGAGTTATTATCCTCATTCAGCACCGTTAGGATCAAGTGCTCTTTGTCCAGTAATTTCAGCGCCAATGAGTCTACCACCCGCTGTGACGAACGCCTGAAAAACACAGATGGATTCCTCCACGCCTCCATGGATTATTGACAGAAGATAGTTTGTGATGCTGAGCGGTTTCCTCGCTGTTACTCTAACTTCTGTCTCTGGAATCTCACCGACTGTGCAGCTGCTGGGTTAGCCATGAACCAGATCTGGTGGACCGACTTGCTACTTTCTATTCTGACCATCAACAAAGGAGACAGTAACGGACACAGACACAGTGGATCTACGATACTCACCACACTGTGAAAATGCTAATTCACTGTGATGTTAAAAAGGAAGGCCGTTAAATCATCTCAAAACTCTTTCCAGCAGCAGTTCTTGAGTCACTGCAGTGGAAAGGGAGAGAGTTTTTGTTCTTTTTAAGGTTCTAAATATTCTTGGACCTGAATATCCTCTTAGAAAGTCGTCAGGTACAAACTGTCTATATAACGGACTGAACTTTCACCCTGACCAGGCAAGGCGCTTTAGATTTGCCACATTCACACTCACACACACACAGTCCGATGCAGATCGATCGGCACCTCGGTGTGCCTTATTGCCCAGAGGCACATCAACCACCATGCTAGGCACAGTGAGCTTCCTTCTTCTGAGACCTGGAACCAACATGTAGAAACTGACGGCTCCTTTTTATCACTCAGTGTTTACTGCAGCTTTTCTGTTCGCATTACTCTTCTAAAGTTGGTGCTGCTTTTAAATGTTAAATTACTTTTTCTTGATCCCATTAGATTTTCTTTGAATAGGAATGGCACCAAACAGAAAAAATCCTTTTTTTCCCTCCAGCTCAAACTCATTCGGCGACAGACTTGATATCTAACAGCTGCATCAAACATTTTTTTTAACGCATCTTTAATGTTTTTACTGCTAAGGATGCATGTTCTTGTATGTAATGACATAAATCACTAAATGCATCATGACGTACATGTTTGCATGCACCGTTTTCCTCTGGGATGATTTACAGGCGCAGAGAGTTTAATGTGACCACTCCCATAAATCACGTAATGGTGAACTACAACTCATTATGAAAACCAGCCGACGCTCAGCAGGGCTGAGTTATGGCTGAGGATATTACATGGCAGGAGAGTCCTCTGTTGTTTACGGCTGCAGTGATCTGTGCTGGTCTCTGTGTGTTTGAATGAGATCCATTTGTTCCTGATCCGAGTCATCCTGTTGTATCTCCAGGCCGGAGTCCTTCTGAGGTCTGAAGTAATGGCACCTTCTCCTTTTCGCTGATGTCAAATGAGCCTCGTTGGCTCGCCTCCTACTACATTAATTAACACCACGGCTCATGATGGATGACCTCAGCTGAAGCTTCGTAGCTCCCATTCATCACGGCACGTAGGAGGATGGAAGTCCGGATCTTTTGCTTCTCTCCTCATCTTTGTCCTTATAACACAAGCGGCTTCACGTTGCGTTTTTTTCCGTCTCTTCGTAATCAAAGCATAAAGATGATGCATCGTCAAAACGTAAAAACATTGCTGCTTAATGTTTATGTGTTCCATCAGAGGACGTATGATCTATCACAAGCAATAAATCATTCTTCTGCAGCAGCAGACTCTGCAGAGCTCATAACTCACCAACTTTCCTTTATCTTAGACAAGTTGGACAAGAGAAATGAGAAAAATGAAAACATCACAAATAGTTTCAAAAGACCGTTAAATATCCCGGCTTCACTCATGGAGAAATCACTATTTAAAGTTTTACTTATCAAGGATTTTGCTGATTAGTTTTTTATAAATTGTTTAAATAAAAAATAAATCAAGTTATTGGCTGACGTATTAAACCACTGGATTAATATTAGGATGTTCCTCATCTTCATGTGTGGGAAAAAGCAGATAAGAGAAATGTAAAATGTAGCAGTGGGTTGAAATACTACTTTCTATTTTTTTTATCAATTTGAAGGACTATATAAGTATCTGTGGATAATATTTAATGCAAACTCATTCCTCCAGGCTTGGAGGACAGAACAGGTATCTGCCATCCAAGCATTCAGCATGCTGAGGTGAGTACATTTTCAGCAGGGAAGGCATTGCGTGTGCAAACTGTAGCATGAAATCAGGTATTGTTATTATTGGACTGTTTCAGAAACACTCCTGTGGGCTGTGAAGCAGCAGTGAATATGTGTGACAAAAATTGTTTTATATGTTGAGAAGTGGAAGATTTTTATTGAAAGGACAATAAAGAGGTTTTGTCTTGATGGATTATCTCTTCGTTTAGAAGAGCTCAGATCTCCAAAGCCACCAAATAAGTAAATGTCTTTTTTTAGGAAGTTCAGGATTTTTTGTGTATTTAAAGAAAAATATGACAGATTTTATGGACCTTTTATTCAGATCCTAAGGTGTTATTAGAAAAGGGTTTTTTAGAGAATGTTAGGTCTGTAAGGGAGAGATTCTGTAACAAAAACATTTGTCTCTGTAGTTGCTGAGCACATGTTGCTATTCTGATCTTTCTGCTGCTGTTTTAGTTTCTTTACCAAATCCAAATTTTCCTTCACTGTAGATTCAAAGAAAACTTTTGTTTTTCAGTGATTTAAAGTTGTTTCCAAGGGAATACATTTCAGAGTAAACACACAGATACTTTCCTCTCCAGCCCACGACGTTCACACTTCAGCAGGGACAGACTGCGCTAGTACCAGATCTACGAGTGGGTAAGCAGAACCACCCGACTGTGTGTCATTTTTAACCTGTAAAATTTCAAACACCATCTGCAGCGCGCTCTGAAAATAAGCCCTGAGTGGTAAAATCTCATGCTTCTTGGATTCGCCGGTGCAGACGCCACGCTGTGCAAACTGCCTGTTACTCCCATCGCTGACTGACATGCTGGCACTGCGATTCAGCAAGGCGCTGCAGGATGTCAGGTTTATACACTTTAACTTGATGAGAACGACTTCCATGCAGGTTTCATCTAATGTAATAATAATCATTCTGAGAAAAGTTTCTCTGCAATCCTTTAGTTTTGATTGGCTCAGTTATTTCAGACTGATAAAGTGATTGGTTATGGGGATTTATTAATTACATACCGCACCTGACGTGGGGTGAGGTTCGTGGTGACGCACTGACTCCTCTGGGGTCGGATGTGCAAATATAGAAAACACAAAACAGAAGCTTACAGTTCAATTTGATCCCCATTTGAAATGTTTAGTTACTGCATTAAATCTTCCATCCTGAAGGTTTTAACAGGAACAAACTTCCAGCAGAACCAGACCAAACGGTACCATCCACCTGAACCAGGTGAGCTTTGATATGACAGGAAGCAGAAACACTCAGACGCTTCAGGCCACAAACACATACAGGAGCTAGGAGAGCATTCAGACCAGCCCTGTTCAGTACGCTTTCATCCAGCTCTAACTGGTTTCCAGTTCATTTTGTGTTTGGTCTCTTATGTACCCAACAGGCTGCCACTACAGGAGAGATGATGGATATATGGAAGAGAAGTTTTGGATCGTCTGTCTGCTGAGATCAGATTAGATTGGAGAAGAGGTTTCATCTCTAAACCCTCATTAAAACTCTCACTGCAGCGTTTTTCATATGTTGACTTGTTTTTACAGATAATAGAGAACTGTAACGCCGAAGCCTTGGAGTAATTCATGCATTGGTTAGAAATCCTCCCGACAACAACGGCTGCACATGGTGGGGTTTTACGCTGCAGACCTGGCAGCGAAGTCTCATTAATTTACCAAAGGAGCCACAAATTCTGGCTCGTTAGTTCAGGAATGCTGTGTTCTCCGTGTCGGTGAAAAGGTGAGCAATTCTTTGGTCTTCACAAACAGAATATTCCAAACAGACTTCAAACACAGCTTCAAATATTCATTATCACATGTACACACAGAAGAAACATGAATCAGTGTTTTAAAGCTGAATGATTAAATTAATCGGCTTTGTGTTTTCATCTCTTAAACGCAGAGATGCAAACCTTTTCTACAGTTAATTTACATTTCTAAGAATATAAAATGTGCTTAGATTTTTATCTACTTTATCTTTAGGATAACTGCAGAATAAATTAATTTGTCTTGAAGTGATTTTAAATTTATTTTCCTCTGCACACCAGCAAAGACAAAATATAAAAATGAAAAGTTGTTTATATCTTTTGTGATTAATTTAGTTTTGATCTAAATGAAGAAGCTGTTGCTGAAATGAACTGTGTCCTTTAGTTTGTGTCTTTTTAAGGTGCTGGGCTCCTGCCATCATTCAATGACAAGTGACCCTCAGGAAAATTAAGTTGGGTCTTCCAGTCATCGCACTTGGTCGACACCTCTAATGATTATCTGTTACTTGTGCCAGAATGAGATAGATTGAGTTGGCCGCCGAGACACTGGAGGTGTCACTGCGGTATTTAGATTTTGAAGTCAGAGGCCTGTTAGACTCCAAAAAGCCCAACGGGATTCCCAAACGTCCCAAGTTTGAATACAGCAAGTTTAAACTGAGCGAGAGTCTCTGTGGTGTTCGGAATACCAAATGACTCCAAGGTTTCATGCAAAATGTTGAAACTGACCCAGGAAGCGTCACGTCCGCCTGCCTCGTTTTAAATGGCTTGCTTCACACACCCAGGTTTCTGTGATGCATAATAAATCATTTATAAACATTTTCAGTATATTTACAACATCCATTCTTTATCTGAACACACTAACAAGGTCAGCAGGGGGCTGGTGCCTCTCTCCAGATTACATGAGGCGGCGAGCGCCCTGCGCAGGTCACCGGTCCATCACAGACAAACAGGACAAGCAAGTTTACACTCACATCTAAGAACAACGTAGCGAGAATCCACACATGACCAGGGACAACATGCAAACTCCATGCAGAAAGACCCCAGGTTGGGATTTGAACCAACTGAGCCATCGATCAGCCTGTATGTAGCTCAACCAAACACAGTCAGGTCAGCAGAAAGCAAAGTTTCCCTGTTTGGAAAGAGAGTTACGTCGTTTTACAACATGACAAATGTCAGACTTGACATGTTTTTTGCTGAGTCAGATGATAAAACACGTCTGTCCCTGAATTTGCTCCCTTTCAGATACTGTATGTTTTAATATAACATTTTATTTAAAGCTTTATGTCACATAAAGCAAAGTCCCAGCCACACACAGTAATCTGTATACATAACCTTTGAACTTATTCATTTTGCTAAAAGAAGACCCGGCACAGAACACGTTCCAGTTTTCTTGGAGAGGCCACCAGATTTGTAGCGGTTCTTGAAGCAATGAGTTCTGCACCATATCAAGAGTTTTACAAGAGAAGCAGACTCCACATCAGCCTAAACATGAGACACTACTCTAAATACGTTCCCCTGTTTTCCATCAGAGAAACATCAGTTTTGTTACTGTTGTTGAAAAGCTTCATTTTAGCCTGATTTGGCAAAAGTTGATGGTTCCAGTTAAAGTCCCACTAGAGCTTAGCAAACTCCTCAATGTTTAATTTTTGTTTGTTTTTCCCACATGTCCTGCCTTGGCAAGCTGCTTGCCTGCATGTGCCAGAGTGGTTCAGCTCTCCAAAAACAGCTTTATGAGAGTGAGTCCTAATTACATGATTGACTTTATTAAATCAAGACTCCATCCAACAGAAAAGCAGAGAACACTGGTGAAATGGGACCTGTGTGTGTGTGTCTC
>NW_015112645.1:136383-138204 GCF_001443285.1 Poecilia latipinna | reverse complement strand
GTGTGTCTTTATGTGTGTAAGGGTCTATCTGTGTGTATGTCAGTGAATGTGTGTGTATGTGTGTGTGTAGGTGTGTGTCTCTGTGTGTGTGTGTGTGTGTGTGGGTGTGTGTAGGTGTGTGTCTCTGTGTGTGTGGGTGTGTCTGTGTGTGTGTGTGTGTGTGTGTGTGTGTGTGTGTGTGTGTGTTGGTTTGTCACCTGGAGCTGTACAGCTGTTAGACTGGTGAGGTCAGTGGAAAGCCTGTAACCCGGCACCACAAAGGATGCAGCAGAACCCGAGTCCAGAAGCAGCACCAGGTGAACACAAAGCATCATCCTGTCTGAACACGGAGACGAGATGACGGAGTTCAGCTTCTGGTTTCTAACAGCTGCTGATTCAGGCTAGCAGAACGCCACTGTTTAATAACTACAGTGATTAGACACTGCTAATGATTTACAATAGAGCAAAAAAATGTTGCATTTACGTCTTTTATGTATTGAGGTTATTATTGCAGTCCTTCAGTTACAAAACTTTGAATTTCATGTCATGTTCTGACTCACAAGGTTTTTTTCTCACAAAGCGAACATTTAATGCACCTTAAGTTGAATTTGTGTTTCTCCTAGTTCGCTCACAGCGCCCTGCGTCGAGTTGAGAGAGGTCCAGCGGCTCAGCAGTGGCAGAGCAGCTCCCACAGGATGCTGTTAGGAGACTCAGAGAAGAAGGAAATCATCAATAACTGGAGGCGGTCACATGGCAACTGATTTGGTCTCTAGTTATTTTGTCAAAAGAGGAAAGTTGGAGCTGGGTTGGGTCATAATTGTGATGTGGTTCTGTAAGTAGCAAGCCTCCACAAATCAATTCTGCCAACTTGTGCCCAGTGGGAGGCTTCAGTCATAAGTTAGAAAAGGAAATCTCTGTAAACCTTCCAGAAAACTTATTTATTTTATCAATCTTTTTGTTCAACGCTAGTCTAGAATAGGATAAAATAGAAATAACCGTGATTGTCCTTCAGGAAATTCAGGTGCACCACTAATGTGATTTACTTTAGTTTGATGCATTGTCTCTGTGTTATATTTCAGGTTTTAAGTCACATTCAGACATGATATTCAGGAAAACACTGGAAGTGAGGCGGCTGAGGAACGCCTCGGCCCTCCTTCCTGTCTGGATCTAGCTTCACTTATGCTGTTTGGATTTTCTGGAGATGTTATTCAACATGAAAAATCTCATTATGGGTTTATGATGCTCGACATAGATGAGAATGAAATGAAGTCATCAGCGCTGTTCCTACAGGTTCCACTTTCAGAAAACAAAGGAACTGAAGGCCAAACAGACACCAGCTTCCTGCTGGTGTTCAGGCACAAAACACTTCAGACCCACTGATGTGTGTCATGTATTAATATTCAGTTATCCAAAAAACACACACTGCAGAGTAGACTTTCAGGTAATCTATTGTACTGCAGAGATAATTAAAATGTTCCATGAGGGGGGCGTTAAAGTCACTGTTAATTACTGGGTAAAAATAAAGGTTACCATTTAAATTTCTTCTGTTTTATAATAAATTATAATTGTGGAGTCCTTGGTGTTTGTGCCATCATGTTAATATGCCCTCTCTCTTTTGTTACACACTTATTACCTGAAACCTGAACTGTGTCACGGCTGAGTGGTGGAAACCAGATGCAGGCGGGGAAGGCTGAGCAAAGTTCTGTTTAACACAAATAAAAATTAAATGCTCCACAAGCGAAAGGAAGAAACTCATTTAAACATTAACTTTAACAAAAAGAAAAAACCAGGAGAAGAACTGAATCCCCACTTCAGTTTTTTCCTGAACCCTAAACAGGCTCA
>NW_015112645.1:129547-131674 GCF_001443285.1 Poecilia latipinna | reverse complement strand
TTCCCATCACAAGGTACTTTACTAAACATAAAAAGAGAATGTAAAGGCAGTTGCTTGCATTGTGCCATCAATGTTAAAAAATTACCTCATACTAACGTGTATGAAGCAACAGAGGAGGAAAACTCCCCTTTAACAAGAAGAAAACGCCAGCAGAACCAGAACCCGTCTGTGTGTGAACAGACATCTGCAATTACTGACTGGGAGTTTGAGAAGACAGAGCAGAAACACTTTCTATGTTAGAGAGAAGTAAGAAACGAATGGCAGTGGTGCTGATACTCTGTGTTGCTCAGCAACGGCCCAGAAGCCTGGCAGACCTGGAGGAGACCGGACCAACACCTGCTGCAGTGTGTGCAAACCTGGTCCAGAACTACAGGAAACGTCTGAACTCTGTAAATGTAAAGGAAGGTTTCTGTACCATAATGGTTCTTTTTTACTCCATCTTAAGTTAAAGAGCTTCAGTCAGGTTCACCCCAAATATTAAAGATTTTTACTGATAACTATTTTCCCATGAATTCTAGAAATAAATCAAAGAATCACTCACAAAGATTAATGCAAGAAAACCTCAACATCTGTAATTAGATGTTGAATTTCCACTTGTTGCCTCCTGCAGAGCTTCTCATGCCTGTGCATCCATCATCACCTGCTGCTGCTGCAGCGTTTTAATATACAGCAGGAAATGGAAAACATATTAGCTCCAGCTGATTCTGCACCTCAGAGCACCAAACATGTTTACACAGGAAGTACATTTACTGATGTATATCACAGGAAATAAGTTCAGAAATGTGATGCAGTATTAAAAAGAACTTGCTACTTCTAGTTTTAAGGTCACTCAAGTCAGATTTTTAATTGTCTTTATTACCAAAAGCCAATTGTTATGGAAACTGGTGGCAATATTTCCTCCATTTTCTTGCTTTAAGGAGGAAATGATGGTTGGATTTTGAGCTGTGAAAGGCGCTCTTGTCTCATGTCACGTCCGCCCACCTTGTGTGGTCGGCTTGTGGCAGCCGGAGCAGTCTCAGGCTGTCAGGAGCAATGTGCATTGATCTGACTGGCAGATGAGAGGTCGGGCAAACACAAACAGGAGAGGAGAAACCACAGACGAGTTTGAGCAAACATGCCAAATCAGTGGAGGAGAGAGAAACGTTGAAGCAGCTGCTTGTGAAGATGCTGCGCTCATGAAGGGAAGGATGCAGAACAGTAGAAATGTTGTTCACTTTATATAGAGCAAAGAAAATTGTTCCATTCTACCATTGTCTATACAGCGAACCACACAAATACCCAAATACTTGAGACGCCCTACAAAAGTGCTTAGAACTACAGAGTTTTGATAGTTCATATCCCAAATATACATAAATATGCATTAATATGCACAGCGGAAAGCATTTTAAAATATGCGCTACAAAAACCCATGAATAATTTGTAGCTAACAGTCCTCAGAAGAATCAGCTGAACCTTGACTAGGTGGAGGTCCACTGTACCATTTACCACAGAGTGTCACCGGGTCAGAGGCGGGTCCACTCTGGTCCCTCTCAACACAGACACAGTCACACCTGTGGACAAGTCAGGGTGTTTCCACACCCAAGAGTTTTTCTCTAAAAGATAAAATCATAATTTGAAAACATCTTTTTATATTTACTGAAATCAGGAAGAGTTCAGTTCAGGTTCCTCTTCTGAAAGAGTCTCTGCAGAACGCTGCTGCAGTTGTTCCTAGTTTTAAAACATTCCCTGTGGGGTGGAGCAAAAAACAACAAAATACGCCTGATTACCTGAAACGTTGAGCAAGTTGCAGATTGCATAGATGAAAATGGAGATCATGAAGATTTATGCATTATTTGTGGTTAAACATAGAGCATTGTGGTGAAGCATCAGTTACTATCAGAAAAGTTCAAGGCCTCTGTGGGAAAAGTTGGAGGCAAAAGGACAGAAAGACAGAAGGACAGAAGAAGAAGGACAGAAGGACAGAAGTAGAAGGACAGAAGGACAGAAGAAGAAGGACAGAAGGACAGAAGGACAGAAGAAGAAGGACAGAAGGACAGAAGGACAGAAGTAGAAGGACAGAAGAAGAAGGTCAGAAGGACAGAAGGACACAAGAAGAAGGACAGAAGGACAGAAGGACGGAAGAAGAAG
>NW_015112645.1:122395-125087 GCF_001443285.1 Poecilia latipinna | reverse complement strand
AGCAAAAAACAACAAAATACGCCTGATTACCTGAAACGTTGAGCAAGTTGCAGATTGCATAGATGAAAATGGAGATCATGAAGATTTATGCATTATTTGTGGTTAAACATAGAGCATTGTGGTGAAGCATCAGTTACTATCAGAAAAGTTCAAGGCCTCTGTGGGAAAAGTTGGAGGCAAAAGGACAGAAAGACAGAAGGACAGAAGAAGAAGGACAGAAGGACAGAAGGACAGAAGGGCTCCCCAAACATCACCGTACCAATGAACCAGAAATACTAAAGTAGCCATGAACTTACTTTCTTTTATCATATTTTTGCAAACATGTTTATCCTCTGGGAAAATTTTTATATTTTTCAATAAATAAAAATTAAAGACTCTGGTCAAATGTTAATATATTCATAAACCATCTCTGTGCTCTTGAAGCTTGTAGAAAAGGTGAAAGTACAAAACAAACAAGAGGTCCCATTTCTTGGAGACCAGTTGAGGTTTAATGAGTCATGGCCAGAGAATTTATGAGGAAACTATAACATGAGCAGCATGTGAAGTAATTAATCTGTTGTGTTTACAGTGTCTGTTTAGTGTGACGAATAAAAACCAGGTAAATCAGAGGCTGCACAGGAACAGACAGATAATGTGGAAGTGTCTGTACTCCACTGAAACAACCTTCAGGTCTTTAACATTTTAGAGCCAAAAGAGACAATGGACATTTTTAAACACAGTAATAAAATATTTTAAATGGTTTCTAGATGGGCTTCACAAGTTATTTAAATGCTAACCTTTCATAAGCAAATCTCTGTGGTAAAATATGGTTATACCAAATATGCAGACTATTAAGACTAAGTGTTGCTTTATGTTAGTAACAGGTGCATTAGGTTGTACACTTCATTTCAAAAGGACTGAAAACAGTTGTTGGAAATTCTGCGGTTCCTTTGAAATCTTGTCTGAAGGATAATTAATCTTTGACTTTGTGTTCACAGAAACTGCCTCAGACATTTCGCGTTCAAACTAAGAGTTCAACAACATACCGTCTCCATCTGTCCAAGCAGATGCTTCATAAACAAAGATGATCACCTTCATCAGAAGAAGGCTGCTTGACAAAGCCTACGCAAACAACATGAACTCGCCTACAATCTGCCTTTTCATTGTTCGTTTTATTCCTCTCAAAGGATTTCACAACCAAGAAAGTCTGAAAGAAAACCTGCTCAGGAGATAAAGTTCTGTTTTTAGTCACACTAGTTGATTTTTTCTGTACCAGCAGCTGGTTTTTCTGAGTTCATTGGCTCATAAATGATGAATTTTACAATAATCTAAACACAAAGAAAGAAGATGCCTTTGTATGTTGGGATCAGTGGTGCAGAATTCAAAGTATTTAATGGTTTCATAATGACGTGTCAGGGTTTTGCTGACATCACACTCCTTGACAAAATAAAATTTGTATTTAAGGGTTAGCTGACTGTCCCCCCATAATTAATCCACAAATTCTAAAGAGGTATTTCTTTAGAAGAACACTGGGCTGCACAGTGGCACGTCTGGTAGCCAGAAGGTCCTGGGTTCGATTCCCGGCGCAGGGACTTTCTGCATGTTCTCTTTCAGTGGGTTCTCTCCTGGTACTCCAACTTCTTCCACAGTCCAAAAACATGACTGTCAGGTGAATTGGTCTGTAGGTGTGTGGTTGTTTGTGTTGCCCTGGACTGGTGACCTGTCCAGGGTGTAAACGCCTCTCGCCTGTTTGACAGCTGGACTTTGGCACCAGCAGCCCTTCACCCCCAATGGAATAAGGGTGTAAAGCAAATGTTTCTTTTTACATTTGAACCTCGACATGTGGAATGTGACCCAGTTGGTTTCTTAACCTGTTCCTTAACAACCAATATTTACACCTACTGATGTCCTGTAGCGCTGCTGTCAGTTGGATTTTCAATTCAGCTGGGAGTGACAGAGCTCAGGAACCCGAGTCTAGTTTCCATTAGAATGTCACAAACACAGATTGTAAGGAAAGGCAATGCAGGCCCATTTATGAAGCATTATTCATCCACCATGCAATTCAAAGTGCTGTATGGGAAATCAAAGGAAACACATAATAAAGCATAAAGACTCGCATGCTGGGGTTCAAACCCAGAACCTTAAAAAACGTATTTATTTTTCAAAGGAGAAACAATTTTTATAGAAGCACAGATATAATTATCCAACTGCAATTAAATAGTTTCTGTGATCATGGAGCATGGAACGTTACTGTCTGAATTAATAGATGATTTTATAGGTGTTAAAAGGCAAAACAACAGACTCAAATAAAACTAAAAATCAAATAAAAAATTATAATCCTCAAAGTGAGGACTAAGTGTGAGAAGTGTGTGCTACATCTCAGGGTCTAACACGGCGAGCTGCAGTCTGTACAGCTAGAGAGACATAAAACCAGCCGAGTAATCCTCAGATCGCTGATGGTAAATCACATCGTCATCAAAACCCAACAGGAGGAAGAACACAGACTCCCACAGACCCCACAGACTATCACAGACCCCCACAGACCCCCACAGACTCCCACAAACCCCCACAGACCCCACAGACCATCACAAACCCCCACAGACCCCCACAGACCATCACAAACCCCCACAGACCCCCACAGACCCCACAGACTCCCACAGACCCCACAGACTATCACAGACCCCCCAGGCCCCCCAGGACCCACCGGCCCCCC
>NW_015112645.1:113129-119007 GCF_001443285.1 Poecilia latipinna | reverse complement strand
ACCCCACAGACCCCCACAGCCCCCCCAGACTATCACAGACCCCCACAGACCCCACAGACCCCCACAGACCCCCACAGACCCCACAGACCCCCACAGCCCCCCCAGACTATCACAGACCCCCACAGACCCCACAGACCCCCACAGACCCCCACAGACCCCACAGACCATCACAAACCCCCACAGACCCCACAGACTATCACAGACCCCCACAGATCAGCAGATAATGAAGGTTTTGCACTTCTGTCTAGTAAACTGGTTAATCTTTGCATCACTAGGGAAAAGATGGGAAACATTATCAGCAGATAAAAATAAACCAAGAGGCTCTAAATTCACCACAAAACGTTTCTAGGAGAAACAAGACATAACTTCAACTAGTAACTTCTCCAAAGTAGCTGAAATGTCTTAATCACATGTTTAAAAACTTTTCCTCTGTTTTCACTCATCAATAAGGAAAAAAATATTGTTTTAAAGGAAGGTAACAATGGTACTGAAAACAAAACTGGATGATTTTCCTGTCTGGGGTTCAGCAGAACATTTTCAAGTTCATTTAACAGCTAAAACACCTTTGGGTCTAAAACCTTCCTCTATGTTCTAAAACAAAGGTGTCAAACAGCTGCAGGTTAGTGGTGTTGGCCCTCCAGGCCTTAAAAATGTCTCGGAGGAAAATGTGATTTGGGTTTTAATGCGATCTGGGTGAGGTGGCCCAGCGAAGCCGTAAAACACGCCATAACTCAGGCTGAAAGGAGCGGGTGGCCCGGCTGCAGCTCCAGGTGTGCTGAGCCAGGCTGACATTTAATTCAGCTGCCGGATTACCAGGACAGCACAGTGTTAAAGTAAGACTTGGCTTTTACAGGACATCACTTCCCAGGACTTGACTTTTATTGCGCGGCTGTAAGCCGGCGGGGTCTAACGGCTCAGCACCTCAGCCCTCCCAGAACACCCTGCAAATTCACTCGGAGCGCGCTGTCGTCTTCCGTGACCTTTGCTGAGTCAACCCAGCTGCTGCATGCATTACAGCGTCTCGCCTTCCTCAGATGGCAAGTAAATTACACCGTGTGGATCCGCACAACTCATTTTGAACCCGTTTCCATGGCAACAGAGGCTGTCTGATGGGGTGAAGTGTAAATACGAAACACTGTGTCGATAAATGATCATAAAGGAAGTTTCTGTGCATTGATCAAAGATCAGTATTCATGAGGCGAGCCACAGCTGTGAGCACACTGCCATCTAGTGCTGGAAGGTGGAACAGAAGGGGGAAAATATGATCCTGATGCAGGAAGCAAACACTCACTGTGCCGCTTTAACTGGAGGACAAGCAGCTTCACAGAGTTGAAGGGTTAACAGGAATGAATTAGAATCCAAACAGCAGATATGAAACGTCAAAAGTCTCTGATTTCTCATCAGTGAGCTTCATTAAAAGAACACCAAACAATTAGCATCTGGACCCGGAGCTGCAGCGCCTGCTTTTTGTTCCACAGTGGAGAGAAGCAGCTCCTAATCTTCAGTCTGTCACCTGCTGGCGCTGAATGAGTGTACACACACACAGACACACACACACACACACACACACACACACACACACACACACACACCCACAGACGACAGGCAGAGAGGGAATGAAGACTGGTCAGATAAAAATGAAATTCTTCTGTTTATGTCAGAATTTTATTCAAAATAGGTTTTAGAAAAGCTAATCTTTAAAAACCTTCAGTCTCAGTGTGAGATAAATGACTGCAGCTGAGGAACGGACCCACCTTTCTGTAGTGATAGTCAAGATTATTAGAAAAGTTTATTTTAGTAACTCAGTTCACTACATTAAATATATTATTCACTCACTGATGTTTCAAGCCATTACTTCCTAATTATGATGATATTCTTCTAAGAGATAAAAAAAAAAAATAAAAAAGGTTTCTGTAGGTGAAGTAATGTATGCTGCTGTCAGAGGAGAGAAACGAATTTATGGACATCCCTTCTCTAAAAAACTCAAAGAAGAACAAACTGTGACACAACTGGAGTTGATTTAAAGTTAAAGTGACCTCAGGCGTCACAAAGCTCAGGACCAAAACTTCAGAGCTGAAAGCTGAGGAAGGTGAGTCATCACAAGTTTGATGAAGGAGAAAAGAGGCAAACTAAGGTAACAAAAATACATTTTCACCAACATGAAGGTTAAAGATTTCTGCAGGAGACACGGTGTAAAGAGGTGACAAAGTTTACTCTGCTACAAACACAGAGAGATCAAACAAAAATCTTCAGTTTTATTTCCACTGAGAAGTCGATGCAGATTTAATGATGCCTCACTTCACCGCCTTACTTTGCTATGTTGAATTCAGGAGAACTTTACTGGGAACCAAATGTGTCACACTCCAATAAATAAACTGATAATCACTGAAATGTGCAATGAGCATAAAATTAAATCTTTCATTAAATATGCTATCAATGTGTAATTACTTCCATAAATATTGTTTTATAGTTACTTCTGCTGCTCATTATGAATTAATACAGGTTATACTCCTACTGATAAACCCAAAATATGCTGGAAGATTTAGATTAGCATTTTAATTTGACGAACAAGTTTCTTCAAACTGTGAAATAGATGCTAAAACATGCTGCAGGGGCCTTAGAGTTCAGAAAAAATGATCTTGACTTACAGTATATTTTATGTAAACAAGCATGTCTGAAATTTATTGTATCCACTGCAAATTGTGGGTATGTAGGAAAACTAAATGTCCGAAATGATTCCTGTCATATTTATGTTAGTAAAAACCCAAATGTAGAGACGTATGGTGGCAAAAAGAGTTAGTCATAAGAAGAAAATACTCAGGAGAACGGCAGTGTGTGGCTGATGGTGAAGCCGAGCAGAGCAGCAAGCAATGATGGAAGTTTAATAAAAATGATAAACACTTACTAAAATTGTAGGTAATTCAAGGAACCAGAGCAAACAAAAAACTCCAGAACCAAGAAACAAAAAGCCAGCAGGATGAAATGTGAAAATAACAGCAGGATCCAGAAAAACATGAGAGCAGCAAAAGTCTTTTATAAGTTTTTGTCTCTAATGAAACCGTTGAACATCATAATTTTACCTTCTGGAAGAAGTTTGTGGCATTTCAAATTAGGAAGCATCTTAATTTGAAGCAAAAGGAGGACTGATGTGAGAGAGAAGGATGCTGGGAGATGAGCTGGAGATGGGCGGCCCATTAGGAAACTCCCTGAAGGAAAATCTGGAGAAAATATGGAAAAGATGTAGATCCATTATTGTTCTACATGTTTTGGCTCAGACATCTCGTCCCAGCCAAAGTAGTTTCCAGTAAATTGTGCAGATTGAGTGGATGATGTGAGGAAAACCAAATGAGACTGTAGAAGGGAATGTATACTGCTTCTTAGCGTTTCAGAAATGTGATTAAGTATGCCACAAGCTCCCTGAAAACCACCAGCAGGTGCTAAATAACCTGAGCAGAAGCTTAACAAGCAGCACCTTACCAAAATGTGACCCCCAACGCTGAAGTACGTATGGAACTATTATTTATGTACCCTTGCAGCCCCTAGTAGCTAATGAGAGCACAGCTGGGAGATGTTAATTATCTTCCAGAGCCAACTTTGGAAGTTGAGTCACCTTGTGATGAAGTTACAGTTTTATGAAAAATAGGTGGTAGTGTTATCCTTTGGAGGTTTTGTTCTCCAGGTACCAAATGAATCCAAAACACTTTGTAAAATAACCAATTTAAAGTTTTACGTTCAAATCCACATTTTTTTTAACTTTACACATTTTTTTAAATATAAATTTTTTTTGGTAATATTCTTTTTATAAGTGTGTTCAGATGTGTTCATCATGCCGTCTAACAGAGATCTTACAGTGGCATAAAGGTAAAATAATACCTAAAATGCTTTTAATGACCAAAATAGTAAAAACATATATGCTAATGTAGTTAGCAGCTTTAGTCTATGAGGGGCCGTTTAGGACAAAATCTACGTTTTGTCTCTCACACACTACCAAAAACTCACGCACACTCACAAAAAACTCAAATTGCGTATACACACTACTAAAATGTCACACACGCACACAAACGTTAACTATCTCGCACACATACACTACTACCAGCTCGCACACACACACACGTTTATGTCTCACATACACACAACAGAATTTCTCACAAGACCTCTTAATAGTTCCTGTAATGTTGGCACCCAGTGGACAGATTGTACTACAGCAATTTTGCTATTTTAATCAATCAGATTTATTTATTTCTATAGCACATTTAAGCTACAAGAAAGTTAAAAGTTCTATATATATTTAAAAGCACAAATATACTAAGTAATAGAACATACAGTGAGTCAACAATCGAAACTTATAGTTTAGGATCTACGCATGCGCAGTTTGATCAAAATATTATGCCCCGCCTCTTCCGTGACAAGTCTCACACATTCAAAAAAGAGTCTCGCTCTCACACGTACATAAAACGAGTCTTAGTACTGCGTGTTCAACTTTAGTCTTGTGTGAGAGATAAACGTTTGTGTGTGTGTGCGAGCTGCTAGTAGTGTATGTGTGCGAGAAAGTTAACGTTTGTGTGCGTGTGTGACATTTAGTAGTGTGTATACGCAACTTGAGTATTTTGTGAGTGTGCGTGAGTTTTTGGTAGTGTGTGAGAGACAAAACGTAGATTTTGTCCTAAACGGCCCCTCATATTAGTCCTTTGGCTTCATTGTATGATGTATGAAAGCTGCCCTTCACTAAATCATTTCCATTTTGACCTTAGGAACAAATGTCTGCTGCTTTCCGTTTCCTGACCGGTGTCCAGTGACGCCTCAGAGCTGATGTCCTTCGTGCCGCTCGGCAGCAGCAGGACTTGGTGAACACGCTTTCAGTTTGTCCCTGTTTAGACAACCATGATGAACTCTACCGGCTCCAGGAGCGCTCTCCGTCCGTGGAGTGACGGACCGCGGGGATGACACACTGCTTGGAAAATCCTTTTAAATAACATAAGAACTGAGTTCAAACCAGATGTGCTGCCTGTGAGGATGGAAGCACCTGAGAAGGCCTGATGGAGCTACATCTCCCCATGTTGAGCCTAAATTATACTGCTCATCAAAATCTCCACATGGGATAACATAAGGAGGCACTGTGTGCCTGGAAGCCCACACACACACACACACACACACACACACTGAGCTCAAAGACATGTATGAATCTGCAATCTGTGTCAATGACCTGTGAATCTGTCCATCCTGATTATCTGATTAAACTGAAATTTCTATGATGTCAACTGGAGCCATGAAAGGCAGCAGCTAAATGAAGTGAGCAGGCAAAGCTTTAAAGGCTTTCAAAAAATAAAAATAATTTTAAAAAACTGTCCATAATGAACTGTGACAAACAGAAATCTGAATATATTAAAGCTGTGGAGTCTGTGGGCATAAAGATAAATCTGGATGAGCTGAAGTAAGCGTCATCACTTTTCATCTAATGTGTAATAATTAGTTTTTTTCTGGTGATTAGTCAGTTAAAATGTTCAACTATGTCAAATTCATCCTTATAAGAAACATATTTAATACTTAAATATATTTTTAAATGTAATGATTCTATTGCATGTTGATATTTTAACATAAACATATCAAACCTTTAGGCAGGAAGGTCCTGAGACTGAGTCTCAGCATGGACACAAAACTGGAAGTATTTATTAGGATTTTAATGTTATGGACTAATACAAAGCAACGATTAAATATGATGGATGGATGGATGGATGGATGGATGGATGGATGGATGGATGGATGTGGGGTTCTGTGCTTATATAGACTTTTGTCCCAAACTCAATATCTATTTTTGAACTTGCAGCAGATTCTATTTAATACAGACTTTGACTATGCCATTCTGCCAGTGTAACAGAGA
>NW_015112645.1:80664-107248 GCF_001443285.1 Poecilia latipinna | reverse complement strand
AAACCACGCAAAAATAAATAAATAAATAAATAAATAAATAAATAATCCTGGTAAAAGCTCATCGGACCTCACAGGGTAAAACACTCAGAGTTCAGTTGATCTGTTTGGATCAGACAGATCCAACTGCCTGACAAATTAGCGCAGATTTTTCTGCAGATGGGAACCAGGAGGAAGTGCGTTCAGACCCCAGCGGGTGAAGTGATGCTAATTTAAGTGAAGTCACTTAATTTAATTTATTAAAAGTTATTGGGGCCTCAGTCAGTGGTTTTTGTCACTACGAGAAAAATGTACATGTACATTTATCTGCTTAATCTGTGATGGGATCTGGATTCACGGTGAATATTAACTAAACCGCATAAAATGCGACTAAATAGCCGATGTTAATATGATTGTAATTTCACGGATAAAAATAGTACATGACCGATTTTTTTATGTTGTCTGTCAAGATAACAGATAACAAAAAAAGTCTAGCGCCACCTGCTGCCCTGACACCAACTCACACATCTTCATTCTCAGTCTTACTTGTAAATCGATGTTTCTTTTCTTGGACGTTTTGATGTTAGCTTGTCGAAGTCTCAGTTTTATTCACTGGTAAAATCAATAAGCAGCTTGAGGTGACTCTGCTGCTCTCTAGTGGCGAGAAGCCGTAATGTTGGCTGGTAACAATCGGAATGCATTATGGGAAATGTTGTTTGTAGTCGATTCGTGCTCAAAACATATTTTAAGTCAATCATCGGCCTATAAAATGCTGGGGGGCCACATGTGGCCCGCGGGCCTTGAGTTTGACACATGTGGGGTAGGTGATCCCACCAATCAGTGCGTTCGTTTGTAGCAAAGTGCTTTAAAATACCAACCACCACGGAGAAACCAGAAACAGTCTTTACGTCCGACAGATCATCAGTTCAGGCAGATGTGTTGGTTCCAGTAATTATGGCTCAAAAACAAAGGAACTCAGGGTTTCGGCTGTTTTACAGTTTTCTGGAAGTTTGCATTTAAGCTGCTTCTTGTTTGGTGCAGTGGCGTCACTAGGACTTTTTAAGGGGGCTGGAGCCCCACTAAAACATTCTCAAGTCCCCCTAAATAATTTGGTGTTTTTTTGTTGTTTTTATTTTTATTTACAAAAACTGCTGAAAATTTTAATATAATGTGTTTAATGAGTTTAAATAAATAAATCATACAAAATAATATTTTCAATTAAAAAAGGCCTTTAAACGTTCTCACCTGGTCTCACGTTCTCACCTGGTCTCACATTCTCACCTGGTCTCACGTTCTCACCTGGTCTCACATTCTCACCTGGTCTACCGTTCTCACCTGGTCTCACATTCTCACCTGGTCTACCTTCCTCTGCAGACGTTAACGGTGAGGGAGGACCAGGTGTTTCCAATGAACCCCCCAAAGTTTGATAAGATTGAGGACATGGTGATGATGACGCACCTGCATGAGCCAGCCGTCCTGTTCAACCTGAAGGAGCGATACGCCGCCTGGATGATCTACGTAAGCATGAAACTCGTCGACTCTTCAGAAACGTCCCCTGCTCAGTTTAAACCAAATTTACCTGCAAACGTTGAAGGAAGGAGAACTGTTAGTGAGGAAAGGTGATTAAATGTTGTGTTTTGATGTACAGCACTTTGTATCAGCTGTGGTTGTTTTAAAGTGCTTTATAAATAAAGTTGGTATGGTTTTAGACGCAACTTTATTATCTGTTCAGCTCTGAAAGCTGCTAAATTTAAAACCTACAGAAAATTAGAAAATACTCATAGAAACATGTAAATATGACAGAAATAGAATTAACTGGTTTTTAATCTGTCCATATAATTATATAATAGGACCACATGTTTCTCTATATACAATGAACTTTGTGGGTTTCTTTTGTAAAATGCCTTTTTTAAAGTAACTATGTGCAACATTAATTTCTATTCAGTTCATCTTTATAGTATTTACATATTACATTTTATATTGTCTCATGTCATGATATCATTTCATATCATCCTGCATAATATCGTGTCATATATGTTATTTAATATATTGTATTATATTGTATCGTATTGTGTTGCATTTTATCGATTCTCAATATGGATTACATCATATCATGTTAAAGGCTAAAATGACACCAAGAAACAAGAATTTAAGTTAAAAACTGTATAAAATATTTCTGAAGAAACACAAAATGTTTGAAAATAAAACCTTCAACTAATAAAAATGCACAGTAAGAATCTGTAAATATCTCCAAAAATGGGATAAAATGTTATTCACAGCAACATGCTTTTAATTTAAGATCTTTGTTAAATGTGAAAGTGATTCTGTAATTTGTAGATTGTAATCAGATTACCTTTGGTTTCGGTGCAGACGTACTCTGGGCTCTTCTGTGTGACCGTCAACCCGTACAAATGGCTGCCGGTCTACAACCCGGAGGTGGTCCGGGCCTACAGGGGCAAGAAGAGGATGGAGGTTCCGCCGCACATCTTCGCCCTCTCTGACAACGCCTACCAGTTCATGCTCACCGGTGAGCGCGCACACACACTTACACACACACACACACACTTACACACACACACACACACGCTCACACACACACACACACACTTACACACACCTACACTCACACACACACCGACACACGCACACACACACACACACAGACACACCCACACACACACACACACACACATTTACACACACACACACACACATCGACACACGCACACACTCACACACACACACACGCACACACACACACACACACACACACACACACACACACACACGTGGCTCATCCCTCTCCTCTGTCTGCAGATCGGGTCAATCAGTCCATCCTCATCACGTAAGTTGAGTAAAAACTGTTTGTTTTTCTGTTTTTGGTAGAAAAACTTTAAAAGTCGATTTTTTCCTCAGTGGAGAATCTGGAGCCGGGAAAACCGTCAACACCAAACGTGTCATTCAGTACTTTGCAACGATCGCCATGGCAACAGACAAGAAAAAGGAGAGCAGCAGCAAAATGAGGGTGAGCGCGCTCAGCGGCTGTCCTTCTGTTTTCATGGGCGCGGGCCCAGTGGGCCCCACTGGGGGGTTCATATAAATTTAAACACAGGATGTTTGATCCCATCTTTACGTTTGATGAGGATGTTAGCGCTGCTATCAAAGCCTCCAGCTGAGGACCTTTGACAAGATAAAATCTTTTATTAAAATATTTGTACTTCAGTGATTTGGATTGTTGGGAAATTGCTGCAGCAGAAACTAAGTATGTCTTGGTTTCCATTATTATGTTTTGGTCATCAGGGGACTCTGGAGGATCAGATCATCCAGGCCAACCCGCTGCTGGAAGCGTTTGGGAACGCCAAGACCGTGAGGAACGACAACTCGTCTCGCTTCGTGAGTCGGCCTGCCGGCTTCGCTTCGATAAGATGATCGATAAGATGATCGATTAGGATCGGCTGCAGATAACTGGCTCTGTTTGTAGGGTAAGTTCATCCGGATCCACTTCGGAGCCACTGGGAAGCTGGCATCTGCAGACATCGAAACGTGTGAGTTTAAATAAGGATGGATTTAAATTCATTTCGCTGCTATGCTGCAGAAAGTTTTAATGATTTTTACTTTTTCCTAACAGATCTGCTGGAAAAGTCCAGAGTGACGTTTCAGCTGTCGGCTGAGCGCAGCTACCACATATTCTATCAGCTCACATGCAACCAGAAACCTGAACTCATCGGTAACCTCATTATTTCCCTCTTTGTTTATCATTTAGTCAAACATGAACTGGATTTCTTATTCTGCAGATCTGCTTCTGATCACCACCAACCCGTATGACTTTGCCTTCATCAGTCAGGGGGAAATCAGCGTGAAAAGCATCAACGATGCCGAGGAGCTTGTGGCAACGGATGTGAGTGGATTCTGTAGAAACCGGCGGCTCTTCCCTGTTAGCAGCTTCTACCTTTTTATTTCTGCAAACGCAGGAAGCCTTCGACATCCTGGGCTTCCTGCCTGATGAGAAAGCGTCCGCCTACAAGCTGACCGGCGCCGTTATGCATTACGGCAACATGAAGTTCAAGCAGAAGCAGCGGGAGGAGCAGGCGGAGCCGGACGGCACCGAAGGTGGAGCCGGTGATGGGCGGTGTGCGGCCGGCCGCATGCAGAGACGTGCCTAACGCTTCTGTCTCTGCAGAGGCTGATAAAGCTGCCTACCTGATGGGCCTGAACTCTGCCGACCTCCTGAAGAACCTCTGCTATCCTAGGGTGAAGGTCGGGAATGAGTTCGTGACCAAAGGTCAAAATGTGCAGCAGGTATCAGAGAAACTCTGGTGTTTCATGAGGCCAAGCATTTCACATCCTGTCGTCACGAACACAGTTTCAGATGTTGATCAGGTCTTAGTTCCAGTTAATGACTGCAGAGGTTTTCATTTGAGCATTTTCTGATTCACATCAGGGACAAAATGATGCATAAAGGCTGAAATAAAAGAATATCTGCCCAGCAGGACCCACATCTGTTCATGGCTCCACTGTGGAATATAACTCACAAATTCACAAGCTTGCACATTTCTCAGTAGCTCATATATAAAATAAACATGTAGCCGCAATGCTACATGACGCGCCACGGCGTTTGCATAGCAGCCAATCCCAGAGCACCACTGTTGTTTCCTGGGCCCTGATTGGCTGAACCTCAAAGAGCCGACATCAGGAAATCTGTGACATCATCACTAAAACCAGAGAGTGCCTGACCTCAGTCCAAACGTCGTTACAGTAACCGAGTTTTCACCAACCATTTTTTTAAAGCGTCACATTAAACATTCAAAATAACTTCCTAAGTTTTGTAAAAATAAATTTGTATTGTTTTATTATCAGTTCGCCTTAAAAATATCATTCATACTGATGATATCTAAACCTCCAGAACATTTTTCATCCCTGCTGTGATTTAATTCTCAGTAGTTTTACATCATTTTTTCACTCATTTATCATAATGAAGCTTTTTCTGTCATTAAACGTGCAGTGAGCCGTCTCTGTCCGTCTGCAGGTCTACAACGCCATCGGCGCTCTGGCCAAGTCGGTGTATGAGAAAATGTTTCTGTGGATGGTCCTGCGCATCAACCAGCAGCTGGACACCAAGCAGTCCAGACAGCATTTCATCGGCGTCCTGGACATCGCTGGCTTTGAGATCTTTGATGTAGCGTCTCGGATCTGTTCGTATGTCTCCAGGAATGTTGATGCAAATGTAATCTTTATTCTTTGTGTTCAGTACAACAGCATGGAGCAGCTGTGCATAAACTTCACCAACGAAAAGCTGCAGCAGTTCTTCAACCACCACATGTTTGTGCTGGAGCAGGAGGAGTATAAGAAGGAGGGCATCGAATGGGAGTTCATCGACTTTGGGATGGACCTGGCAGCCTGCATTGAGCTCATTGAGAAGGTAGCAGCCAATCACAGCCGCTCCTCCAGACCGCTGTATCGTGATGCTGATGGGAGGTTTTGTCTCCAAGCCCATGGGAATCTTCTCCATCCTGGAAGAGGAGTGCATGTTCCCCAAATCATCCGACACTTCCTTCAAGAACAAACTGTACGACCAACATCTGGGCAAGAACAGCTGCTTCCTGAAGCCCAAAGCGGCGAAAGGGAAGCCGGAGGCGCACTTCACGCTGGTGCACTACGCCGGGAACGTGGACTACAACATCAGCGGCTGGCTGGAGAAGAACAAAGACCCGCTCAACGAGTCCGTGGTCCAGCTCTACCGGAAGTCCTCCAGCAAAACCTTGGCGATGCTGTACGCCAGCTTCTCTGGAGCCGAAGGCACGAAGTTCATCACTCATTTACGTTCCTCATGCCACGGATACTAACTTCACTAGAGCTAACAACGCGACACACAGGAAACATTTCCACTAACTGAGAGAGTAGAACCTTTATTCTCTGGCTAAAGACTGGCTGGAACTGCAGCGTGTGTTTGGGGAATATCAACAGTTTATTTGATATTTGTCATCACTGCAGATTCAGCCGCCGCCGGATCCAAGAAGGGATCCAAGAAGAAAGGAGCGTCTTTCCAAACCGTGTCCGCTCTGTTCAGGGTAGCAACGTTCCCAACCGATCGGCTCTGCGCACCAGCATGAAGCTTAAATCTGAAACCTAAATATGAAACTTAAATCTGAAACTTAAATCTGAAACCTAAATCTGAAGCTTAAATCTGAAACGTAAATCTGAAATTTAAATCTGAAACTTAAATCTGAAGCTTAAATCTGAAACTTAAATCTGAAGCTTAAATCTGAAGCTTAAATCTGAAACCTAAATCTGAAACTTAAATCTGAAACCTAAATCTGAAATTTAAATCTGAAACCTAAATCTGAAACCTAAATCTGAAACCTAAATCTGAAGCTTAAATCTGAAACTTAAATCTGAAATTTAAATCTGAAACCTAAATCTGAAACCTAAATCTGAAGCTTAAATCTGAAACGTAAATCTGAAACTTAAATCTGAAGCTTAAATCTGAAACCTAAATCTGAAATTTAAATCTGAAACCTAAATCTGAAGCTTAAATCTGAAACTTAAATCTGAAGCTTAAACCTGAAACCTAAATCTGAAATTTAAATCTGAAACCTAAATCTGAAACCTAAATCTGAAGCTTANATAAAATGACATGGCGGGCCACAGGTGGCCCGCGGGCCTTGAGTTTGACACATGTTCTCTAAAAGATGAAGATATGAAGGATCAGGACTCAGTGGTAACGAACGTCACAGAGGCGTTTCACTCTCTGTGCTGCATCTGTATGTAAATGAGAGCAGCTGTATTAGCATCAGGCTGTATTAGTACACAGAGTTTGTACGCCCAGCATGTAGGACAGAAGAAAACAGATGTAAAGAGCTGGAACAAAGCAGATGAGTGGCCCATGAATATGCTAATTCATGCATGATGTCGACAGTGACATTTGGTCGGTGTTTCAGCAGACTTTTGTTCTGGTCGCCTGCGTGTGAGTTCTGGAAGCATCTGTTGGTGTCCTGGTTTTATCATCAGGTTCAAGAGATTTCTCATGCTGAGTTTACTCCAGCATCCTGCATCAGCTTCCAGTCTGTCTGCCCCTGATCTTCCTCTTCTCCTCACTGCTTGTTTTACTGCCACCACCTAAGCTGAGCCGGTCTAATCTCACCTCTTCCAGTGAGTCTGCTGATAATCTATAATCTTAGGAGGTCACTCATCGTCACTTTGGTTTGATCTGAGTTCAGAATCTGTGAACCAAATACAGTTCAAAACAACAATTAATGGAAAAACGTTCTTTATGAAGTATTTACACAATATGTCACAAAAATAAAGCACAAAACTTGGAGAATTTTAGAAGATCTACTAAATTCACCGACATACATAACTGCAAGGAGAAACCAAGAGATAAGCAACAGCAAAAAAATCATGTTAGCTGCACAGCATTCATATGCTATGGATGCTATGGAGGAATCAAAAAAGCAATGCCTTTTCAAAAATAAAAATAAATAATAATGGAAAAATGACTCACCAATTTTAAATGCTAATTCCAGATGACATTTTGAGTCTCTGATAGAATCAGATAACAAATCTGTGAAGCTTCTTACAATTTTACCTGAAGTCACAACATAACCAGCACTTGAAAAAAGAGCTTAAATAACATAAAAAGTGTTTCTATAAAATTTAGAGCCTAGGCCTAAGTGAGGGGAAAGTTTCGTAAAAATATGCCCAAATTTACATTCAAAATATCTTTTTAAAATGATTTTTCAGAGAAATTTGTTTCTTATAAGATGGTGGAAATCTGGAAATGCTCTGCAGGTAAAGTTTTGGTAAAACTGGAACTGTCAAGGTGACAGCGGCCCTCAGCATCACTACTCAGGGGCTGAAGGTGAAACAAGTCGACGTTTTGGAGAGACCATCACTGATCTCTGCCCCAGATGGTTTCAGCTCTTCTGTCAGCAGGAATGGGACAAAATTCCAGTTCATTTCTGAGAGAAGCACTGGAAACAATCACAGGAAAATGATGAACATCTGAGGAGCTTCAAGGAAGAAACTTGATGATGACAGCAGGATTTATGTTGCTTTTTTTGACCATTGTAATTAAAAAGATAGCATCAGACATGACACCATACAAGGTCTGAAAGCATTCAGCAGCACAAACTCCTACAGTTTGGGTTTGGTATCAAGCAGCAGCTGTGATGTCTGCAGGATGGTGCCTAATGAGCATGAGTCAGGGGCCATTTCACCGCTTCGTCTGCAGCCGAATAAACACTCTGGACCTCAGAGGCTGAATTTTAATGAAACGCTGTCTGTCGCTGGGAGAGTCAGCTTTGTTTGGACCATCAGGCGAGTCCACATGGATTCACAAGCACCATCTGAAAAATGACTTGAATGAGAGACACTTAGGTCATGAAGAAATGGTCTCAGGTTTTATCAGCTACAGTCTTTTAATCTGAAAAGCCCCTGGTCATCTAAAGTGGACGCTCTCTGTCCGCCGTACAGAAGCTGAACTTCATTTCATGTCTGTGTTTTTAATAAGTTGTTTCAACAGCACACAGATGCTCAGTTATGTAAATCAGCCTTTGTTACAGAAGCAGAGCTCCCTCTTTCATGAATTCTCCTCCAAGCCAAATTTTATTGTCAGCTTCTATTTATGCCAAGGCCAGGGGACACGCACGCCCTCTGCAGTCAAAACAAAAAGATCCTTCAGAGCCGAAAGGAAAACAGAAAACCTCTGAGCTGAATTAAGGAGAGATCAGCAGAATGCAAAACGCCTCAGCTGCATTTCCATATCAAACACCCTGATCAGCTCTTTACACACAAAAAGGTGAATATCTGGAATATTTTATGATCAGACAATGAAAGTAGGGTTTTTACTTAGTATTTGCGTTTCTGAGTGGTGGGATGGTTTTCTATAAATTTCATCTGTAAGAGCAAATGTGGAGCTGATGTTTGAGAGAAGAGAGCGGGCAGATGTGTGTCCATCCTGACTGAGCGCCATAACGAGGTTAGAATCAGGAACGTCCCTCCTTCCTCTGCAGAAACAGAGCCGGAACAGAAACTGTTTAATCAAATCAAGCTTCACCAATTTATGGTAAATTTATGTTCTAGAGACGATGGACTCAGAGCTCAGGCTGCGTTTCTGTCCTTTCCTCAGAGGACAGGAAGGTTAGTCCCGACCTCGTCCTACTCAGATCAGTTTGTGTTTGAAGAAACATAAACTGATCAGAATAGAATAGAATAGAATAGAATAGAAACAGTCCTTTTTGTCCCACAAAAGCTAAATTCAGGATTTTTGTGGCCATCTAATAGGTCAGTTAACTTGTTAAATATTTAGATCCAAACTAGTATTTATTTAGCAAGAAACATATTCACTTCACCAAATTAATATTTTGTGACAAACTAAGTATTTAGTTCAGAAGCCAAACATTTAATGTAAAGCTAAATATTTGGCTTGCTAAATAAATATTTTATATATTAATAAAATATTAGTATACATATTTTATATATATTTACAATATTTTATATATTTAGTTAGCGAGTAGTTTGAAACTGTGAGATTTATAAATGAATGACCAAAAACCGGAGACTCTGGATCTGCCATAAAACTCTAACTGGAGCATCTCTAAATGAAACTTTAAAGTTATTTGGATGCAGTTTTTAACCCTAATCTATTCAAAATGAGACAACATTTCTGCACCCTTTCATCTCCACCAACCACATCGACACCAACAGTCGTGACAGTTTCATTCATGCAGTGCCAGCAGGCAGAGCCTCAGTAATCCCTGAGGAATCAGCAGAACCAGCCTGGACCTGGGTCTGAACTCTTGCTAAGCTTTTTTCCTGCATGGTGTGTTTGAGCATCTGAAAGGTGGTGGCTTTCCCT
Organism: Poecilia latipinna; assembly: GCF_001443285.1. Lineage (NCBI taxonomy): Eukaryota > Metazoa > Chordata > Actinopteri > Cyprinodontiformes > Poeciliidae > Poecilia > Poecilia latipinna. The sequence goes on along the minus strand of NW_015112645.1, from coordinate 97,416 downwards.
CCACCTCCTCCTCCCTCACAGCAGCAACAGGCTGCTGCCTCTCTGGACGGCCATCATGGTTTCCTGCTGACTCGCTCACTTGTCGTTGTTATTCTGATCTTATTCTAAAACATGTTTTGTACACTAGCACTACTCTGCAACTTTAGCCGTTCTCTGCAGTCAGCGTCATTAGCATGACTGCTGCTCAGAGCGCAGCTATTCCAGGAGCTGCATAAATAAGAGTAAAAGAGCCGGCTATAATTACCCCCATCCTTTATGCACTATCACTCATTTCAGCATCGTTATACTGTGCTCTGGTTCTTGTTAAGGTTACATCCCAGCTGAAATTAGCATCTTCATCTTTAATGACTCCCTCTCAGTTGCTCTTCCCTAATTTCAGCAGCATCCCCTCATCTTAACAAATGGTTTAAACCACTCAGCAGAGCAGCAGAGGGACGGGGTGGAGAAGCACAACCATCTTATTTACTCCAGCCATATAACAGCTTAGAGTCTCCTGAAAAAGTTGGAAAAAATGCAAATGTTTACAAAGTCTAAAGAAGAAATCTTCAAAAAGTAGCTGCAAGCTGCTGTTTGGCTTTTCCTACCAACATTAACTGAACTCTGTGATGGCTGAAGTACGATGAGTTTTTCTTTTATGTTCATCCGTCATCTGGTCCTTTTAGCTGGATGTAACTTTGTGTTCCAGATCTGGAACCTTTGGTCCATGTGGTTCTGTCACATCTTGACACCTGAAGTTTCTTCATTAAGATCATGCCAGAATCCTCCCATGTCTGAAGTTTCTGTACATTTCTACAGCAGTGTTGATAAAGACTCCATTCATACGGCACTCTCAAAAAGTGAGGGATATTTGGCCTTCAGGATATTTACGGAAAACCAAAAAGTTAACAGCAGTAGGGGATTTATTCAGAAACATGCAATGTTGTTGGCTTTTTGCATTAACTTCAGTTCATTATTCAAATTAGCTTAAAATGTTTAAGGAAACACAGCAGAACATCAAGTCTTTGACTTGCAGCGTTCACTCCTCCTGACCAGCAGGGGGCGACAAGCTCTTGCGTAATCTCTCATACTGAGCATTGATGTAGCGACAGTGGAGAGGAAAAACTCCTCTTTAACAGGAAGAAAGCTCCAGGAGAACCGGGACCAGGACCAGAACCGGAACCGGAACCAGAACCAGAACCTGGCTCAGTACCAGCAGCCGTTTGCCAACACTGACTGGACGTTTGAGCAGACAGAGCAGAGACACAGAAAGAAACAGAAGAACTGATCCAGCAGTACTTTCTATGTTAATAAGAAGTAAACAGTGAACAGCTGAAGGAGCCTCAGCCAATCAGAACGCCAGACCAGATGTAGCTTCATACACGGAAAAATAACAGAGAGAACATAAAGTTCACAGTTTAAAACAGCAAATAATGTAATTAATGAATATAAACAATGAGAGATGGTGTTGCAGTCTGTCATCAGTGCCGGATGCATGGCGCCCTCCTTGTCGACCACCCTGATGGTTCAAACGTGGCACTGAGGCGCCTCTCACCTCCAGTCCCAGGAGTTGAGTGGCATCCTGGGTTCTGTTCACAACGGAGCGGTGGCTGATGTGGGATGTGGCTGAAGGACGTCCACTTCAGTGACTTTCTTCCTCTCTGTGTCTCTGATGCGAACTGCTGCTGATAATCTGTGACGCTCTAAACTCAGTGGCTCCTCCATCTGCTGATCAGTTGTTGGGAGCCATCTTGGTTTCATTACTTTAACACATGAGCAGCGAGGTGAATACTGCTTAATAACCAATTCTGACTGAACCTGAAAGTTAATTGGTCCATTTATTAGTCTCTTCGTTCTAATTGAAACGATAAATGACAAGTCTGCCACCTGGCGACATAAACTGGCACTGCAGTGTATTCTAATTGGAAACTTTGAAATAGTTTGGTAAGTTTAGGATTTTTAAAATATGATGAAAAATGATCAAAACAAAACTGTTTCTGATGCACACTAGTTATTAAAGTGAAAACTGGAACAACAGTAGAGCTTTTACAACTAAGACAGAAAATCATAAAAAAAAAATCCCCCCAAAAAACACAGGAACAGTTAACAGACTTCTTTCCATTTAATAAATATGATTGTAAATGCATTAAACAATTACACACAGCACAGTTGAGGTCAAACAGAAACACTTGAACATCTTACCGTCTGTTCTCATACAAAAGCTGTACAGTAATAAAACTTTATTTTTGGATTATTATTCATATTTCTCTACAAAAATAATAATCTTGCTAATTCTGCAAGGAGGAGATGGAGAGGGTTCGGTCTAAAGCTCCGTGATGTTTCCCACAGCGCTCACACATCCCAGCTCAGCTGAGCCAGGAAGCAGGTCAGCCTTCAGACGTCTGACTGGACGTCTGACTGGACGTCTCCAAGCAGAGCTCTCTTCTGGTTTGGATTCAGACTCTTCTGCTTTGCACCACTGCTCCCGACTGACATGATGGTTCAGTTTAAAACAAAGACTGGCCAAACAGATCTGAAGACTGTTTACATCCCTACTTTACAAAAGTTGGTCATAAAATAAAGTGAACTGCTGCGAAGTAAAATGTTATTTTGTTCTGATTTTCTTTGTCCACAAAAAATAAACAAAACAAAAACATACCAGAATAAATGACTCAAACACAACAAGACATGGTAAAAAAAACTACAGACCTGGTCCTGGAACCTCAGATAAAAAACAAAGCAAGGAAATAAACCGGGCCTAAAACTAAACTATGGAAGGTGACATCAGTGTTAAATGTTGCATTGGCATCATAGTTTGTTTTACAGGGTCACATTTTTACAGCTTCTACTGTTCCATTATTTTCACAATGACTCATAAATGCCTCGTTTCCACTGAGTGGTGCGGCTCGGGTCAGTTGGATAGCTTGTTCCATCCTACCAACCCAAACCGGCCACCTGGCCCAGCTCCAGCAATGGGTCCATAGAACCATGGTACGGGAGAGTTAGGGTGCAACTATTGGCCTGGCACAGTCCATTGATTGTGAGACAGAAAAACGTCAAACAGTGGAAAAAAGCAGGAGAAGGCAGAAGACGAAAAAACAGGAGGAATAATTATTAGAACGTTTTGAGAATTTAGAGATTTAAGTGGGAGGTAACTGTGGGAATGTTTTAAATAGAAAATATTTATCATCAGATCTGCATCTACAGGTAAAAGCCTTAGAAAAAACAAAATGCAGAAAAACTGGCCACAAGCATTAAATCAAATTTGTTTTGTTTGAATATATATATATATATATATATATATATATATATATATATATATATATATATATATATATATATATATATATATATATATGGCCATCAATCTAAATAACATGTAATTCATCAAAATTGATCAAACCAAGACTGAGTTTAAATATTAATAATACATTTGAACAACATTTGTGAGCAAAAAGCTAATTTTCAATGTAGATAATTGTGAATAAGAACAATATCTAGTCAGTCTGAAACAACCTGACACTGATCCATATTGGTCCAGTGTTGAAGAGTAAAAGCTCAAGTATTAACTGACAAGTATGGGAAATGATATCTCCCATACTTGTCAGTTAAAACATCCAGACTGACCTCAGTGACTTCATATTTCTATTTTCGAACCAGAAGTAAAATCCAATACTTTAGGACAACAAGGCCTGTGGATACAGCCAAACTCATTCTATCTCAGTTTTAGATAACTCTCCCAGGTTAGAACCTAGTTTATCCACAGTCAGACCAACTTCCTGTTCTCCCAACAGGTGTTTAGCTCATTTCCTGAATGTCCGGGCCAATCGTCTCCAAGACTTCACTGATGGGAACCAAAGGATCTTCTTTAAAGCTGCAGTAACAGCTGAGACTTCCTTCACTTTTCTTCATCTGCAGCAATTTGCAAACTTCACACCACGACATACCAACATGTCGGTGTTACAAACACAGACGTCTTATCAAGACTTTATGAAACAGACCAACACAAAGTAATGTATGACTAATGAATGCAAAGTTATTTAATTCTAAAAATCTTCTTCAAATAAAATTCTGACAAGCATAAAGCAACTGGCTCACTTCAGATCTAATTATAGTGATCCAGTGCTGAATGTCGTCTCAACTGGACCGGGCAGTGAGAGCGTTTATTAGATAACTCTGGAGGATCTGCAGGGATCAGCGCTCAGGTGGGAGAACCTGGTGACAAAACAAATACAAGTGGAACGCTCCACTAATCAGACTTTAATGGAACAGGAGCAAAAAGAGCCAGAAAAAGTTCTGCTTTCGGTTCACCACAGCCATGATGGAGACATGGTGAACATGGAAGGAGGGGATGTGCAAAACTTTCTGGTCAACACACAAAAGGAACGTCACCATGAACATCCCCACCAGGAAACATGGAGGTGGCAGCATCATACTTTGGGGAGGCTTTCATCAGCAGAAGCAGGTCAGAGTTCATGAGAAGATAAACCAGGAAAATACAGGAAGTATCAGGCCTCTGACCCCAAACATGCAGCCAAAGGCAGGGGATATTTAGGTGTTGGAATGGCCTAGTCAAAGCTCAGTGCTTTAAATAGATGTTCTCAGAAGCTTTTCATCCAATCTGATGGAGCTTTAAACTAATTTGAAAAGAAGAATCTGCCAGAAAGCGTCTGGAGGTGAGTAAAACTTTGGAAACCCTCAGTGAACTGTGAAACTGTTTCATTCCAAAGTCCACAAACTTTCACTTTGTGTTGATCCATCACATAGAGTTGGAATAAAATACTGTTATGTTTGTAATGTGACAAAATAAGGACATTTCCAGGGATCTGAATACTTTTCCAAGGTGTGGTACATGGAAAAGCTTTGTTTGGACCTAACATCGGTTTAAAAATGTTCTAACCGGGTCCGGCTGCGTTGCCTCAGAAGCTGTGAAAGCATCAATCAGGCGTTTCCGTGTGTCTGGTCTGAGCCGGCCGCGGCGCCCTGCAGCTGCTGTGCTCCAGTTCTGCTGCTGCGCTCCTGCAGCACGTCCTAATGAGCCGGGATGAAGACGGCCGCCTCGCTGCAGCAGGTCACAACATTAACCCAGATGTGTCACCAACCTTAGCGGGCCTTGAGCTCGACGGGCCACATTAAGTATTCAAGCAGTCGCCCTCCTCTCATTCTGCCCACTGGAACGCTCCTAATGCTTCGCCGTACTTCCATCTGTCTCTGTGTTTTCCAGCTCTTTGACTTCTCCTGTAAAGCAGCTGGATCTCATTCCAGGTCCCACGTTTCTACGCGGGTCTCGATAAGCTCCACTTGGCCTCCTGCGGTCATTCCAGGACCACCGGCGGCATCGGCGCCATCCACACACACAGCTTTATCTTTGCTCCTGAAAGCTCTGCTGAAGGCTGGGGCCTGGCTGTGGGAAGGAGGTTCTGAAGCACGGAGCTTTTTACAAACTGGCAGGTGTCATCAACATGAGCAGAGGCAACAAACATGAAGGCTTAAATTAATCCTGAAAGCTCAACGTTGTTGTAAAAGCCAAAATAAAAGCAGAATATTTCAGTAGAAAACCTGCTTTGTGCCATAAATCAGCTTTTTGAGGACAGTAGATCAAAAGCTTTGAAATAGCTGAGTCATATTTTATAAGTGTCTCTTTTTAGTACATTTGTTATTAAAATACACAAAGTTCTAACATAGACATTCATGATTTACAAAATTAATATGTCACTCACTTCCATATCGTACTTCATGAAAGTATTTTTATATGAATAAATAATACACCGTCTGCTGTTTGCATCAGAAAGCAGCAAACCGATCCAGGATGTGAGAAAATCCCAAACTTTCGATTCGTTCATGCTGGCGATCCTCCTCGACTCAGAAACAAACTCAAGTCTGAACATGTTTCTTTTAAAACATGAAGGAGAAACGAGAAGAAAATAAAACCTGTACAGTTTCTTCTGCGTTCAGCAGAGCACAGTATGTGTCATCCGGCTCCAATATGCACAGGTGTAAAGCTCCAAACCATCGAGATCCAAACACAAAATCCAAACAAAAGTAAGATCAAATCCATGATGGGAGCTGGAGGCGTCAGTCCAGTCCAGAGTTCAGACGATGTATGTGGGGAGTTCTGTGGAGAATTTCACATGTACATGAGGTTTCATACATCCTGAGGGGAGAGCAGAGCAGACAGAACACAGATTAACAAACCAACATATAAAGACCTCTAAACAAATGTTATTCATTAATAAAATGTTTTTCATGTCTGGGGTAAAGTTCTAGGTTTAAATGTGTTGTCATGATCTGTAATAAAAATATCTAAATTAACAGAAATACGTCCTTGAAAACATCCAACTTTGTAAAAAAAAAATCAATAATCAGATTTATTTACCATGAAGTTACTGGAATAAATCAACTTATCAGTAATATTCTAGTAATGATCATAGTCTTGTATAACTTTGCCGTCATCGTTGCAGATTAGCCTGTTCTGTGGAACATGAAGTCAAAGAATAAGATAAAAAGTTTGTTACATATTTTCAATGCTGGTTGAAAGGCTGTTGACACACTTCAGATATGTTTCAGGGAATTCCTCCAACATATTGCTTCCTTGTGTGACATCATGAAATAAATTCAACAGAACTGGTGTGAAATATGTGAGTTAAACCCAGATTGAACTCAAAAGCACCTTAAGATGATGCCTAAAACTGAGAGTGTCATCATCCACATCCTGTATCAACAAGGTCTGAAAGGCCATTCAGAGAAGAAGAAGATGTTAAGACAACATCAAAGCCACATCACAGTTTGGACATTCACTCTGGGACAAACGTTTGGACTCCATGTCCGGGTTCTGATGAAGCTGAAGTGGGACAATGACTGTTGTTACAATTGGAGGGAAACCGAAGAAGCTTTTCTGTGGATGTCAAATCTTCAGAAGGCTGAGGTGAACCTAACTGAATCAGTTTGGGTTAAAATAGAGTGAAGAGAGTTTTTTTGTTCTTACTTTGATTACTCTGCAGAATGATATAAAAATGCAAACTAATGGCAGTAAAACTGAAAATAAAACAAGTGACATTTTGTGTCAACCAGAAATGTTATTCATGACTGGATCTCAGAGATAAAATCAACTCTTCACAGGAAGAACTGATGGATGATAAATCAGAACAAACTCAGACAGATGAGGCATGAAATCTGAAATGAGGCATATTATGCTCCTATTAAAACATTAAAGTTCTGCAGTTACTCTGGACATAAACTAAACGCTGGACCGTTTCTGAACAGCACAGGAGGACAGACGTGGAGCAGCTCTGTGACGTTAGCGCTGATTGGATCTTCTCCTAAACTTTTATCATTTTCTGGTTTTGGCTTTGAATGTCTGGATAATTTCTCCCTCTGGATTTAGATGCTGTGCAGCAGTAAGGATGTTTGCTCCTTTTATGGTCAGACAGTTGATATGATATATAATCAATTTTTGATTGTTTTTTACATCTAGGAGCAGCTGATTAGCATCATATGATCTGCTGCCTGAACATTGGCTGTTAGCACTTTATGACAGACTACCATGCAGCAAAGGTCTTCAGTCAGAGGCCTCTTCCAATAGTTTGAAGACTGACTGCTACTGGAGATCCTTCCTGCCCACAGCATCACCGTCCATAATGATTCTTTGGAAATAATTGAGTGATCAGAATGATGTCAATGTTTAATTTCCCATTGGGATAAATAAAGTATTTTGAATTGAATGTGGTTTTAAAATCATAAGTATGGAATAACGGGAAGGCAGCTAAAAACTCAAATGCTATAATAAAAGCAAATAATCCATTGATTAACGAGAAATAAAACTAAATAAAATATTTAATGTTGAAATGTAGTTAAAAAATAAAAGTCAAAAAAAGACAAAGTGGAATAAATCTTATAAATCCAAGAAACAAAAGTTGACATTAAAATAATCAAACACATAAATAACATAAAGAAAAAATAAATAATGACATAATCAATAAACAGTGTTTTCAAACTTAATTTTGTGATTTTACAGAAAGCATTCGCAAAGTGTTTAATAAGAAATGTTGGCACTCATATCATTCCGTATAATGTGAGGCTGAGTCTGATGTCGACCCGTTCAGAGGAGAGGCAGCGTGTTGACCGTACCACTAACAGCCTCTGATCTGTTTATGTCTAGTTCTCCTGCAGTCTGGACCACTTCACTGAGAAACAACAGAAAGCACAGGATGAGCGACAGGACGGGGTGAAGCAGCCGTGAGACGAGACGGGAGGCTCGGATCAGGTCAAAGGTCACTCACCGATGGGCCGCGAGTTCAACTCGGTGTCCAGAATCTCCAGAGAAGGCACCGAGTCCTGCGGTGAGCAGGGCGTGGCCTCTGAGGGATTGGCTGGACTCATCACTTCTGGTTCTTTGTCGTTCTGCATCTGCGCATAGACGTTGAGGCCTGGGATCTTCCTTGAGGAAAGATTTACAGTGAGGCAGACGGAAAGAGAGAGGAAGCTACCAGGAACACATGATGGATCGGACTGGTTTCCTCAACCTTTAACTGAATGTTTGCTCCATGTCAACCAGCGTCTGGATGGGATTCAGCAGATATAAAACCTGTTAAGGCTAATAAATGTTTCATTTTGCTTCTGCTTGTCTATAAATCTTCATGACCCTTCACATGATTTTCCCTCTGAACGCCGTCTCAGCAAGGAAACACGGTTTAACATTTCAGAAAGGTCAGCAGCCTCCATTTAAAGGCCTTCATCCTGAAAGCCGCTGAAGGCCGACTGACATTTCTTTTTGTGAGCGATGGCCTGATCAGCAGCTGTCAGCTGTTTGTGTGTCGAGCTTCAGGAAAACTTTACCTCTTAAATTTGTAGATGACAAACACAGCTAAACCCGCAACCACTACAGAGAGCAGCATTAGCATGGCAGAGCCACTGTGGTTCTCGCTGGTGTCCACCAGGGGCGCTGCAGAGACAGGGAGACAGCCACCGCAGCGTGTGAACAACACAGCAGAGTTAGAGGAGGTGTATTAGCAGCCTGCTGCCTCATGCAACGAGCAGTGAACAGAAATGAGACCCATGTGATGAATCGGTTTAATATATGGACTTCTCTTACTCTTTAGCTTAAAAGCCCCTTTAGGACAGTAGCAGCATCCCCAAAAGGAAGAGGCACACATACGTCTCTGAATGTCTCTGTGTAGCTACATGGTGGGAGCCAATCAGACACAGGGGTGGAGTTATTAGTCGAGAGGGGGTGGGGCAATAAAAATATGAAATATAAACCTGACTGTCCGCTGAGCCTGGCCACATGCTTCATGTTTGTGCTGAAGGTAGACGGTGAGCAGGCGGACGGCGGCCTTACCTGCCGACAGGTGAGCGGCGTACACGGTGACCTGGACCCCCGGCCGCAGCGTGAACTGGACCAGGTTCTGATTCAAGGCGATCAGCAGGAGGTCAGAGAGCTGCAGACAGAAAGCACATGACCTGGGCTGGTTGCTATGGAAACACACCTGTCTTGTTTCATGTTAACACATCACCAGGTAAAGCAAATAGTTATCTTTGTCAGTCTTTAGTGTCTCTGGTCCTGTTAAGTGAGATCTGAAGGAATCACATTATTTTTTATTTTAAAAATTTACTTTTAAAAGTTAAACGGCTGCTTTGGATAAAAGAGGCAAAACAACTTTGAGCATCTCAGGAAAACTGAACAAATTTGAAAATATTCTTTTACTGACGACAAATAAATAATATAGGTATTGAAATACAAATTCTCTAATTCTCTCCTTTGTCATATTGAATATTGCTAATTAAAGAATAAGCCATGAAAAAGAAATATCAAAGAAGAAATAAAGAAAAATAATTCTTTCTATCCTCAGTGCAAACAAACTCCAGCAGGTTTCCGTCACGTCTTTGTATATTTAAGCTCTACATCCAGCCCTGCTTTAGTGTTTCATCAACCAGATATATTACTGAGTTTTTAGACACCGCAGTGTCCTGCAAAAGTATTCACACCCCTTTTGATGTTTTGCAAGGTTTTGTTTTGTTTCAACCACAAACGTTCAGATATTCTTATAGCATTATTGTGAAGGTTTATGGTAATTTAAGTGAAACAGTTGAAGGTGTAGCAGGTTCATCCGGTTTTACAGATTCAGTCGGATGTCAGCAGGCGACTGAAATGTTGGGAAGTTTGAATCTCTGTCCACAGAGATGTGATGCTTGTTTGTGTTCCTGCAATACCTGAGGTACAATTTATGCAATTTTAGATTAAAGGAAATATCATCACCCAGCATGTTGTCTAAAACAAGCATTTACATCATTTTCGTCATATGGACTCAGTCACAGCAGTAGATGGATGCAATTTCACACATTTTACATAAAGTGGCTTCAGTTCAGTTGATGAAGTGTTGCATCGTCACAAACCAGAGAACGCTGCATTAAAGTGTGATCTTTAGGCTCTTTGTAGCCAGCGCTCTGTCGCTAGGAGACAATGTGTTCCCATTTATTTAGATGAATCAATGAGAAATACCAACGATAACACAGTTTGACTGGCAGGAAAATAGGATTTTAGCTCCCATAACACCAGATGTAAAATCTGACTGAAAAGTGAAAGATAAAAACAGGTTGGAGAAAAAGGAAACTAATAAAGTGTGAATGTGTTGAAAAAGCTGCTAGGATGGATGAAAAGGCTCAGCTAGTCTGACTGATTGTTTTCATTCGAGTTTGAAACTAAATCAAAAGTTCAACACGCATTTCTTATCTAGATTTCAGGGTTTCTACACATTAACCATTTCAAGCTTCATATGCAAGTGCTATCAGATCTCCAGACTCTTCTGCAACAAAGACAAGTTGGGTTTGTTACAAACACAGTAAAACCCAGGGCATCAATAACGCTCCAGTACCAGGACACTTACAGAACTGACCTTTCCAGTTTCTGTAAGTTTAAAGTTTGCAGGAGAAATGCAGAGTTTTCAGCAAACCGATCATTAGGATCAGTTTATTGGAGCTAAAGCTCCTGTGAGACTTTTTATTATCTTGGCACGTCTAGAGGATTCAAACACTAGTTAGGAGGAGATCCGTTTCTGAAGCAAATACTTTTGATGTGCTAATTCTCAGAAGGGCAGGTGCATCAGGATCAAAGGTGTAAAATTAATGATATTCTGCTAAATCAGGAACAAAATGTTTGTTTCTCACACTGTCTACTTAAAATGGTGCTCAGAAGTATTCATACCCCTCAAGAGACTTCCAGAAGCCCTGGGAATGACAATGGTGTTTTCACTTCAACTTTACTTTTGCTGGAAACTCGTTATTTTATCTTTTTTTTATTTTAGGTCTAAAAATAAACTGTGAAAATCAATTTTTTTATTTTATTTCTGAGGGAGAAATACTTGAGAGGCTCATTGGTGTTAAAATACAAATCAATAATTTAAAGGTCAAGAAGTTGAAAGCATCATTAAATGTCCCCAGTGGTCAAAAAATATTAGAAAAATAAAAAGTAAATACACTCAAGTCCACTAATAATCACTTTGAATTATTAGTGTAGGACTAATAATACAAAGTGATTATTATTGGAAGTATTCATTGATTTTATTTGATTTTAAAGGTACATTAATAAATGTACAAAATTGTAGTAAATACTCTGGATTTAGCAACATGCTCATTTCCATCCACAGTCCCATAAGAACCCACCTGTTGATGCTGAAGCACCGACTCATGCAGTGTTTATGAAGACAACCTCAAACTGAAAACAGCCTCCGCAAACCTACTTTTTCCTGAGAAGGTCAAATGAAGTGGATAAAAACGTGCAGCACGTTTATCAGCTCTGACCTGAGAACGTTCCTGCAGCCTCTGAAATTATCATAACGCTGAATGCACCTTAAATACCGAGCCGTATCAGCGCGGCCCTGACCCGCCCACACATGTGAACGCTCCTGTTTATGTAAGAGTCTTTGTCTGCAGGACCTTTTCCTCCATGATGCATAATGCAACGCAGGCAGCTCGATCTCTGCTTTCAGACAGATGAACTGGGATCCAACCTGGGAAGGTTACCGCGACCCGGAGCTAAACTGGAGAACCATCCCAGCTGATCCACACAGACAGACCTCTTCATCGGAGCTCCTACACAATCTACAAATGAAGTGTTGCTGTTTTTAAATCATATTCATAAAAGAAGCCAATAAGGAGCTGCATAATTAAAGCAAACACTTCCTCTCTCTCTGCTGCAGAGACTTCATTTATCTTATCTGCCTCATTTGCTAAATTAATTGTGATGTGAGTAATTCCTGTACTCCTTCATGCTCCCCTTTGTGCTGTTTAAATTTAGTCTGTGCTTTGACTAATTACTTTCTCACCGTTTGCATAGCGGGGTCAGTGAAATCTGTTTTACATTCTAACAAGCGGAGCCAACTCCGCACTTTAAGGACGCCAGCCATGAATGAAGATTTATGGCCGGCTTGGAGGGAGGGGGAACTTTCCAGAAGATCAAGCAGGAGGGAGGAAGAAGGGGAGAAATGGAGGATTCCTATCCATGGATTCTTCCTGGCATTAACATCGATCATCATCTGTTAGGTTAGACTGAGCAGCTCTGCTTCATGTCGATTGATGCTGAACATTTCTCTCTCTGCCTCCCCAACATCATGTAAGTTTAAAAGTCAGTCCTTTCACTCATAATACTTGTCAGGCTTATTGATTAGTCGATTCTTCAAGCATTTTCCAAAATTAGACTCCTACAAAAAAAAATTCTCCAGCAGATTAACAGTGACATCTGCTGGTGGGGAACAGGAACTTGAAGCTGCAGGTTTAAATTTTCAGGAGGTTTTACCGGACAAGCTGCTGCTATGAAAAGACCCTCAGTGAGTCACAAAGCAGGAACAGACGATCTGCAGCCGTGTGTTGTGTTAAAGTTAGAACGAGGATAACAAGGTGACATCCGTCCGCCCACTGGAGGGCGACGCTGCCGCCTCACCTGATCTAAATGAGCCGAGCTCTTCTCTGCTTTCCCCTCGGTGAGCTGCTTGTCAGGCAGCAGGAAAAACTCGGCTGCTGTTGGTAAACCTGGCAGGACGGTGACCAGGAGCAGGTCCTCCGGTACGCCTGTCGCCTGCAAGGAGACCAGAGTCAGGATCTGCTCAGATCAGAACCTCAGATTAAAACCTGCTGGGCTTCATCAGAGGATAATCCAGCCGACCTCCGGCAGAAACCATCCTGTGAAATCACGACTATTATTAAACAAAATGTCTGCGCTCCAAAAACTGCTGAAAATGTTTTGGTTGTATTTTTAGACATCTGAATTATTTAAAACTGCTTTAGTTTTCAGTTATTTACTGAAATAATAAGAAATATCCTGAGGGAGACGCAGCAGAAAATGAGAGTTTATGAGAACTGAAGGCTTTTAATGAGGGATGCAGTTCAGGAACCAGGTTGAACTATTGTTATGTTTGTATAAAATACATTTTGATCAGCAATCAATCAGTGATTGGAAACATATTTAAATCATTATGTAGAGATGAGATACTACCAACAAAAATGTCTTCATAAAATCAACACATCCGAAAAATATAATGAGACAAAATATAAATTGATAAAATACAACATGAAAACAATCACATGTTTTAGACACAGACATCAACAATGTCACCTACTTATGGTTTCTGCTTTTTACTTGTGGGAACCAAAGAAGTGACATTTTTACAGACTTTGAATAACAAAAAAGTACATAGCGCCATCTGGTGGACAAATCTAAAATGTTAACAGATAACAGTTCAAAATAAGACGAGGAACCCAAGCAGGTAAAAATGGATCTCAAACAACAGAACAGCTTTGGGTTCTAACTTACTGCCACATTTTAACAGACAGATTTAAAACTGTACTTCTTCTCCCACAACTGCCACTTCGTCCATTTGCTCTAAAAATGCTGGACGGCAATGAATCTTCGGATTGAGCAGGCAGAGAAGGATACTCCACACTCGTCCTTCAAATGAGGAAAAAAAGGAGAAAACTATGATTGGTGGAGCCTCCGATCCTGGACAGCTTTTGTCTCATCGCTGTGACATAACCGGCCTTGGAAGGATGCAGCCCTGAATTTAGAGACTTCCTTAGAGACGCCAGGAAACTTTAAATAAAACATCTGGCAATGGAAAAATGAAACTATAGCAGGATAAATATCCAAAACACCGAGCAAGATCAACAGAGGCTAAAAAGAAGGTTGTTCAAAGGATTCACACAAGGGGTGATCATAAGTGAGGTTTGTAATTATTCAGTTAAAACAATAATTTCTGAATGTGGATTTTTTTTTCTAAGATGTTTACAGGTTGTTGCCAGTAAAGATGAAGATAACTGACTGATTTTAAGTCAAACAGCTTGTGAACTTCAGTTCTCAGTCAAATAATGTAAAAATGAATAACTCTCCTTTTACATCGGTGTGAAATAAATCAATAGAGATGAAGAAATGATCACTGCCTCCTGCAGGAGTCGCTGCTTCTTCCTCCACTTCCCTCTATGAGCTTCAGCCTCAGTGATCACTCAACTGAGAGTCATCAAATCAGATTTTCATCTCAGTTTTTCCTCTCGCTCCGTTCCGCCTTCAAGGCTGAGGTTGTCACCAGGAATAAAAATAAAAAAAAACATAAACAATAATCATGTCAGAAAGAAAAAACAAGCCAGGCGTGCTCAGTGAAGATTGGAGAGATGGATGCATTTCTGGCATCAATTTTGATTTTGCAGGATCAAAAAGTGTGAAAGGATGATGCAAGAGGCAGAGAGCTGCTTCCGAAGAATCGGAAACATATCGGAATCCTGAGGAAGTGTCGAGAACCGGTTAATGAGTCCGACTCTGTCTCTGACATGTGAGCTGGAGTCATTTCGTCCACCTGACAGTTTGTGTTTGGCTCATCTGCCAGCGTCTCCTCGGGTCAGGACCAGGACTTCTGATGTTTATTGGGTCCGGTCCCAAACTCTCACAGCGTTCACCTGCTCCAGCATTACTCCCCCCTCCCCAGTTCTCCTTCTGACCATTTATCAGGGTAAAAGTCAAACCTGTAAGGAGCTGAGCAGTAGACAGCAGCAGCTGGGAGAGCGAGCCTCACCTGGATCAGAGCGTTCCGGATCACCCGGCTCACATCCTGCCTCCACTCAGCCACGTCCGGGTTGTGTTCGTCCAGGTTCGAGGAGAAGGCCAGCAGGTGGGATCGGAAATATTCTGCATGAAGCAAACATAAGGTGAGGATTTTTCACTGACCTTTTTCAGCTTCAGCTCCTCATCAAGTAACGTTTTTCTAAAGGAAATCATCAGTTTTTATTTTAAATTCAGGTCTTGATGTCACAGACACCATGATACAGAAAACTGTCAGAACTATTGGAGGGACTGACAATAAATTAATTACAATTATTTGTACATCAATCAAAAACCATAAATCGACTTTAAGTCAGTAAAATCCATACTATGTGTTCAATGTGCTTTTAAAAACAGCTGGATTATGAGCAAATATGTTGATTCTTTTCTTCTCTGTTCTGATGCTTCCTGGGAACATTGATGATGAAAATTAGAATTTGTTCTCAACTAATTTCCTTGGTAAAATAAAGGAAAAATAAATAAACATAAAACTACAATAAAAAGTCAATTGATTTCAATTGGTCACAGTTATCAAGTTCAATTTATCATTTAAATTAAAAAGAAAAAACTCAGCAGATGAGATCTCTGATTCAGAGCAAAACCTTTCAGTTTACTAACGGTTTTATCTTAAGATTTTGGTTTCCATGTCATTAATTTATTACTTTATTACATACTTTATTTTTTACAGCCAGAAATATTTCCAAACTCTCTGTCTTGTAAGTGAGCGAAAAGCAAAGGAGCCCTGAGTAGCCAGCTAGCTTAGCGGCGTGAGGAGCAACAAGTGAGGGAGGGGCAGCGCTGGATTCCTGCTTTTTATCAGACATTAACAGACTGTTTACACTGTGATCAACCAAACTGAAGCCTGTAGATCAGCTTCAGGAATAATAACAGCAGCAGTCGGAGTGTGTGAAGTGATGGTGGCGCCTCCTGCTGACAGGAAGGCAGATTGTTGTGGCATCTTGTTGACAGTCTCAACTCACCGTGGACGGCAATAGTTTTCCTGTCCTGCAGGATGGCGTTCCCAGCAGACACCTGCACCGTGACTGTATCGATCCCTTCCCTGGGGAACGTACACGCCACGCTTCCCTCCAGGGTGATAACAGGCTGCTGGAGAGCACACACACACACACACACACACACACACACACACACACACAGCCAGTCAGTCCGAGCGCTCCCCTGAGACTCGGCCATCAGCAGCCGGTTACCTCGGCTCTGTAAGGAAGCCCAGCAGGACGGACTGACATCAGAACCAACGTCTCTGTTCAGCCGGTAAAACGGACTCAGCTGACAGAACCGGCCGTCCTGATCCAACACCAACACTTTGACTCAACAGAGAGCCAGACAGCCGGAGCGGTCCGCTGGACCCGGGCCAGTCAGACAGAGGTTCTGGTTCTGTTTGACTAAACACAAAAAATACTTTTCAAATGATTTCAGCTCTTAACGGAATAAAACCATCCAAACTGACTTTTCCCAAAATATTTTCTCAGACTGAGATCAGGACTTTGTGATGATCTCATCATAGATACACAAGGTCCTCCAGGTTCTCCAGGTCCACCAGGTTCTCCAGGTCCTCCAGGTTCTCCAGGTCCTCCAGGTCCTCCAGGTCCTCCAGGTCCACCAGGTTCTCCAGGTCCTCCAGGTCCTCCAGGTCCTCCAGGTTCTCCAGGTCCTCCAGGTTCTCCAGGTTCTCCAGG
>NW_015112645.1:41199-76408 GCF_001443285.1 Poecilia latipinna | reverse complement strand
CCACCAGGTTCTCCAGGTTCTCCAGGTTCCTCAGGTTCTCCAGGTCCACCAGGTTCTCCAGGTCCTCCAGGTCCACCAGGTTCTCCAGGTCCTCCAGGTTCTCCAGGTTCACCAGGTCCTCCAGGTTCTCCAGGTCCTCCAGGTCCTCCAGGTCCACCAGGTTCTCCAGGTTCTCCAGGTCCTCCAGGTCCACCAGGTTCTCCAGGTCCACCAGGTTCTCCAGGTTCTCCAGGTTCCCCAGGTTCTCCAGGTCCACCAGGTTCTCCAGGTCCTCCAGGTCCACCAGGTTCTCCAGGTCCTCCAGGTCCACCAGGTTCTCCAGGTTCCTCAGGTTCCTCAGGTTCTCCAGGTCCTCCAGGTTCTCCAGGTCCTCCAGGTCCTCCAGGTCCTTCTCCCCCCCAGGTTCCACCTTCTCAGTGATTTTCTGAGAATCATGGATCTGGAAGTCTCTTCTGTGCCAAAGCTTTAACGTCTTACTGGAAGTTAATGTTCTGCCTTCAGAACATTATGTCCATGCACTTCTGGTGCATTTCCCAGAATTTGTCTCTTTCCTGAATGATGTGATGACTGGACTTTCCCATCACATCTACGCTGCTGTGATTTGTCTCTAACATCCCTTCTATCATTAGCAACCAGAAATCATTCTGGTAGTTCCAACTGACCTGCTGTGTGTCTGTAAGCTTCTGGTTACAACATTCACTATGGAGTTTTTCTGTTTTTGAAGATGAGCTGGTACCACAGTTTACACAACCTGAGATGCTCCTGAGAGCTCGTTGCTGGCTGAAGCCATCAGGATGTTAAAACGGGTCAAAGAACTCCTGCTGCTGACCGGACCTCCACTCCGCTCTGCTCTGTATGCAGATGGCTTTAAGATTCTCCATAACTTGGTAATCGAGACACTTTAAGCTTATGGCTCATCAGAACATTCTGCAACTGTTATCAGTCCTGATTAACAAGGCCTTGGTTTTCTGCAGCCGGCGCCAACAAATATAGCTGCACAGAACAACAGAGTCAGCAACCTACTTCTTAATTACAAACGGACACAGAGAAGCAGCGTTCGCCGTACCTCAGTGTTATTTCCGATCCACCAGATGTAGGTGACCGTTCCCACTTGGCTGGGATGCAGAACGGTGGTCAGGTTCACTTCCTTGTTCCTCACCGCCACAAAGGGAGCAGAGAGATGGATATGCTCCAGCTGACCTGTTCAGACACACAATGCATCACAGAGTGAACTCCACGCTCTGCTGCTACATGCAAAACTCACAAACAACTTTATTAGCTCAAATGGAGAGAAGAAATTAGCCCAGAATTCTCTGCTGCATCTGAACCAATAGCTGCCATCTGTGGGTTGTTTTCCTCCGCCGCCCTCTGGGGTCTGCAGTGACTCTGTGTGCGTGGCTGTCACACACGGCGGGCAGATCGGCGGCGGGGGCGGCGGGCTCCCTGATCAGTAAGTCGGTTCCTTTTACATCTGTTAGGGAGCAGAAGTTGTCAGGCCTCATCCATACGAGGCAGCACTGACTGGAGAGGAAGCGTAATGAGGTTTGTTCTATCTCTGTTTGTTTGTTCGATTCTGGACGGGTTCTGGGGAGATAAAGCCCCGAACGCGGTGAAGTGACAGCAGCAATTCCACACAAGGTGATAAAGAGTGGGAAAAAGAGGAAGATTAGAAAAATGGAGGACAGTCCTCCATGAATGGAAGCAGAGGTTTTTTGTGTTGGTATTTTTAATAAAAACTCACATGTGACGTGCAGGAAGAGCGTGGCGGTCTCAGAACCGAGGCTGTTCTCCCCGGTGGCCGTCACCCGGTAGATTCCCACGGATTTGTAGATGTGCTTGATGCCGTCCTCGATGGAGCTCACGTTGGAGTACGTCAGAGCGTGACCATCTCCAAAGTCCACCGTGATGCTGGTCCTTGCTCCGTCTCCCTGCGCAGGACAAACACTTCAGGTTTAATCTGCAGGACTTCATGTTCTCCTCACGATAAAAACACATCTGGTGCCTGCAGACAGCCTGGATTTACTTTGCTTTAAATTCAGAGCCTGTAAGACTGCATGGTGGATCTAATGGGAAATGTTCTAATTTACCATAATTCTGGACATTTTCAAATTCTTTAAGATCACATGTCAAACTTTTAACCAACTGGGTTTACTAAGTTTCATGTTGTTTCGGTACGTCTTAGTGTTTACAATGATTTACTGAAATATACCTTTAAAACTAAGAAACATTGAAACAGCACTTTATAAATCTAAGTGTAACTTTATGGACGAATGATGCTAATAAGCATCAAAGATGTTAATAAAAGTGTGGAAAATCTATTCACGTTTTCTGATTATACAACATTGACTCAAAGGATTTCTTTAGATTACAAAAAATAACTAGTGAAGTGACTCAATTAAAATGTTAATCAAGGTAATTACAGAGTCAATAATTAATTAATCAGGTTTGAATCAAAAACCATACTTACAAAATGTAAGTTCATTAAGAACCTCTGATTGGATAATATTCACGTTATTCAGAGTGTGAGAAACCGAGTCAGAGACGTTTGGACTCGTTCTGCTGCTTTTAACTGGGTCCAGATTCGATCAAAGCATTTTGCAGCAGAACCAACCAACCATCAGTGAGGCTGAGCTGCGGCTCTACGATGTTCTGTGAAGACGACCGGAGTTGTGCTCACTATCCCAGCAAAGAAAGAAATACAAATGTAAACCGTGATGCTCTGGTGCTGCTTGACCTCAATCAGTCACAACGAAAACATTTGAAATGCAAGAAATTGGCAAATTAATCTTCCTGTGTGATTAAAACTTAGAGTTTCACACATTTTTCTGCTGTACTTTTCACACGAGGCGTTCATCACAGATCTTTGAATTTCATCTTCGATTATAAAAAATGTTTTTAATCTTAATGAAGTTACAGACTCTGCTCTGTGTGAGCCAATAACTTGGTTCCTTTTGTTTAAACAAAGATAAACTTTATTTTTTATTACAAAGTGACTCTTTGCATCCAGTAAAACACGCTCGGTGTTCAGAGAACAAAGGACCAAATCTAAGTGAATAAATATATTCTGACTCTCCTGAGCACAAAAAGAAAGTTCAAGTCTTTATGGAAGAATTGGACTGGATAACTGAACTGCTGCATTTCATTTTCTTATGTGTGAAATTTTCTTTTCGGTAAAGTTGAAGTGGCAGCAGTGAGACTGGACCTTTGAGTTGAAAACATAAAGGAAGGAGCCTTCATCCCCCAGGCCTGAAGTGATTAATTCATGTTGGTGTCTTACTTGACTAGAGTTTTTAATCTCATTTTCTAAACGTCAGTTAGAAAATAAACTTGTGCTCTTTCCACTCTGCATGCGGCGCGCTGTCTGCTTTTCCTGGTGGATGATTTCGATCCGAAGCTCTTTGAATGGCAGTAATAAATTCACTCTCCTCTTTTGAAACGTTTAGGTCCATTCTTTGTTCTGAACCAGAACAGGAACAGAACGAATGGACACCGAGTGTGAAAATAACAGCATTTCAGTTCAACCAAAGGGTTTTGGTCTCCATAGAAACGGCTTAGCCAGGAAGGTTTTCTCGGATGTGATGAACAGTGGGCACCGTGGTTGACATTCACAGATTGATTTTATAATTGTAGAAGGTTTATTTAAATTCCTTCCCCTGCTGAATGAAATGACTCAGCAGCTGGTGGGGCTCACCTCCTCCAGGAAAACCAGGAAGGTGACGTTGGCGCCCAGCGTGGCGGTCAGCCGGCCCTCGCTGGTGACCAGGTGGAGGCCTTTGGGAGCCTGGACGGGGCAGTGCTGTCGCCGGGCCGTGTACTCTGCTATCACTCCAGCTGTGCAGTTATTGGACACCACCTTCCTGTAGCTGAGGGGGACAGACACCATCTGACCATGTTCACATGGAAACAGTAATATGCTTCTCTGTGGTTCTGTCCAAACCTTGTTTATCTATTTAAATTACATTTTCTTGGCAAAACAAAAGCTTTGAATGCTCATTTAACTGGCAACTAACTTATTTCAACCAAAACTCTCTCACTTACCCACCAACTCTTATTTAATCATTAAATAACTGTTAAAAACTAAAAATGTGTTATTTTTTTTACCATTGTTATGCAACATGAACTATGTCTTAGCTAACCATTAATTAACTTTTAGTTAACACCAACTAACTTGTATTTACCTAATTACTGACTTTTTAAATAATTAACCAACTCTTATTTAACTATTAACTACCACATGGTTCCACGTTGTTGTTGCTCTGTCCAGTTTTTATTTTTTTAAATATCACCAGCTTGTGTTTTTGATGTTTCCAGTTTCATGTACACATCATATCCTGAGCCTTAAAAAGTAAACGTTATATTTTAAAATGCCTGATCTCAGTAACACTTGATCATTTACCTTTTTAACAGCCACCTGCTTTACACTGTTTAGAAAAGTTCAGAAAGTTGAAATTACCCATTTAAAATATAAAAATAAACCTATCATCTTTAGACATTTCAACCAGTGAGAACCGATGAGATTCGGTCTTCCTGTCGTTGGTTATCACATATTCACTATGATTATTATTAAACTTCATCTTAGTTGATTTTGCTTCACATTCTGCTTCCTTTGTGTCTTTCTTGTTTTCCTGCCAACATGTCCTGTTTACTTCAGTCTGTTTCTTTAGTTAGAAACAAACTTTTTTGCTGCAGACACGTTTCCTCCTCCTGCTGTTCTGTAACACTTTAAGGCGCCATCAGCAGAACAGGTTCTGTGTTGTTATGAATTATCATGTTGAACACTCATTTTTCTTGTTTTACAGACACCAATCAGCCCAATCAGCAAAGTGATGTGCTGGTCCTCCAGGGCCGATGTCCTGATGTTTCTCTGCTTTAGCACACCTGATCCAAATAATTACTACATTCCTGCAGAACCTGACAACATGCTGAGGAAGCAACCCAGTCGTTTAGACTGTGTGTTGGACCAGGAACATGTCCAAAACCCTTCAGGACAGCAATTTGACACTGTTGTTTAGATATTCACTCCATTTTGGGCTTCAGATAAAATTATGTTCAAAAGTTTTTCAACTCTTGTGTTTCATTCATCTCCGATGTTCTAATTAACTAAGTAATTAACTTCCTGATTCTGATCTGATGCTCGTCATGTTCACCCGGTGCTGTTGAGGAAAGTCATCCCCGTGGTGCAGCTGCGGGACATGGAGGACGGATGGAACCAGAAGGCGGGGCTGCACTTCCCATCAGTTCGCCTCTCATAGCCATAATCACTGCAATGAAACCGACAGACGGTGATCCGATCAGAAGCAACGGAAATCTGAAATCATTGTTAAGGTTATTGTGAAGTTTGCATTCTAATAAAAATTACTTTACAAATGATTTTAATCATATTAAGACGTTTTCAAAATACACAAGAGATTTCACCACAGAAGAACTCATGACGTAATCTAATAATAGATAAAAATTATTCACAAATGGAAAACATTTAACAGTGTTTGTGCATCTTTAAAATGTCTTAAATTCATTTAAAGGTAAGTTGGCCTTAAATATGTTAAACACAGATATTAAATTTGTTGTGTTGGGATGATTTAATCTCGTATAATCTAAGTTGTTTTGTTCTAGTGGGATTTTCCTGCAAAGCAAACATTAGAATCACACAGAGACATTTTCATCAATTCAACTGAGTCTGACTCACAGATCCATTAAGGCAATGGGCCGACTGAATACCCTCGCTACGTAGCTAGCTAACATTTTTGGTGCAACTTCATCACCAGCTGGCATGGAGGTGGAAGGGTGATGATTGGGGCTGGTCTTAAAGCCACAGTCCAAACCTCAAAGTGTTCAGGAATGGAAACCTGTCAACTGCGATGAACTACATGTCATCAAGAAAATGTGTCAATATATGAGCCTGCTGGAGTCAAAGCTGCAGTTATAATAAACATGTTTCTGATGGATCATAAACTTGATGCTGAACTTTGTTGCTGTGAGGAACCCCTCTGTGTTTAGGACTGCAGATACCAGCCATTAGGTGTTTGTGCTACAAATTAAAAGGCAGAGCAGCTCTGTGTCCCCAAACTGATGGGGACAAATTGCCCCAATTAGAGCGACATGCACACAGATGCAGAAGTGTTGTGATTGTTAATGAAAGCTATTAGGCGCCGTGATTTATGGTCCTGATGAAGCTTATTGCAGGAGCTGCCTCCTCCAGAGGCCTGTAGATTTGGGACCAAAGCATGAAAAAAATGAATGCAATTAAATAGTGAGAGAAAGCAGTTTTCATCTGGATGCAGATAAACCGACATCTTCCTGACATTAAGAGTCGCTGCTGCAAAAATGGCTGTGAAGGATCGTTTTATCTCTGAACACTTTGTCCTTCAAGACGTGAACGATGGCAAACATTAAAGTAGAATCAATAAAATGTCTGAGAGTGAAAAACACGTTGGCTCCTCCACTTTTTCTCTTTCTCACACACAAACGCAGAAATATTCACACATTAGCGCAAACACCGTGAGGATGTGCCAAGGCCGATATGCATTTCCAATCTGCAGGATGGCAACTATTTATCCCCTGATCCTGTTTTTTACAGGGAGCCAAACTGAGACAAAAATCTCTTAGTCAATAACTGCAGAAGGTGCTTCACACATATCCAAGAATCTCATTTATTCACAGAGATATCCAGTGTTTGATTAGTGATGGAGGTGGAACATTATTGTAAAATCTATAGGCCTTCAGAGTAAACAGTCACCATGTGTACAAAATGAAACAACATCTAAATTCATGGTTCGGTCTTAACCATGTTGAAGAAGAAATGCAGGAAAGTGTTTTCAGTTTCTCATCCTAAATATTTATGTGTGAAAATGAAGTAAAAAAGTAAAAGTCAGCAGAAATGAAGTGATCTAAATTTACAGATTTACAGCTTAGATCTGTAGACCTGGATATTTAGTTACCATTTTTCTGTTAAAGTATTTTTTCCAATATGGGTTTTCTATTAAATATTACTTCATAAGCATTTAGAAGAGGACTGCCAGAAGGCCTGTGATGGAAATGATTATGGGCATTTGATTGAGTGAATATTTATTGGTTTGTTGCTTCTAGAGAAAATATGTTTTTAGCATTATAGCTTCTCACTGATGAGTTCAAATTTAGGGAATTTTGCCTCCATTTATTATGATATTAATCTTTTGTTGTTTTTTTCTAAATCGTTTAAGTGTGTGTGTGTGTGTGTGTGTGTGTGTGTGTGTGTGTGTTTGTACATGTCCTGTGTTGGCTTGTGAAGGACTGGTGACGTGTCCAAGGTGGACAATGTCCTGATTGAAGAAATGAATTAATAAACTGTGACTCTTTTCAACCCAGATATCTGATTGGTTAGTGAAGCGAACTTCAGACCAATTATAAAAACCTGAGCAGGATTAGCTCCGCCCCCAGGCTTTGATTGGTCAGGGTGAGAAAAAATATGTATTTATGATGTGCTGCTATGAAATTAATAACTAAATAGTAGACCAAGATTGTGTTCCTTTTAAAAATAAAGTATTTTACTTTTAAACTTACTCATTAAACACTAAAAGTGTCTAAAACATATGTTCAAATGTTTTTTGAACAGAAAAATGTGGGATTTTTCTGTTTGTGTTCTGGCTGAGATCACCAACATTAAATTTGACAGAAATTTAACAAATAAAAATTAGATGTAAAGGGGATGAACTGAGGTCAGCACTGACCACTCGAAGTCCGCCTCCATGCAGTCGCAGGGAGCCGAGGTCATCGCCACGGAGTACGTCTTTCCCATGACGCACCTGGAGGTCGGCTTCAGCTTCCGGTAGATTCTCTTCACGCCCATCAGACACGGCTCACCCTGCCGAGCAGATCAGAAAACAGATTACAGGAAAATCACACAAACATTCATTTAAAAACCAGGAGGAAAATGATTTAAATGATGCAAACAGAAATAAATCAACATCGTCTGTCACTGCAACCCTACTGGGGCTCCATCTTAGATTTATTCACTAATATTGATATAATCTGATAATGAACCTCAATCTGCCAAACATTTTTAGATTTATTCTGAGAGACTGAATCAGCTGAGGATTAAAAAACAACCTGAGCCGCCGGTTTCACTCGACATCCCGCCTCCATGCAGCAGGTGTCAGTAGTGAGATGTCAAAGAAACCGGACTGCATCACAAATAGACTTCCAGGTTCTGACAATGAAAAGCTGAAACTTCTCTAGCTCCATCTCTTCCTCTGTTTCTCTGCAGACGCTCTCAGCCAGTCTGGCTCCATAACTGGCCCGGACTCTTGTCATCTTCCATGCTTCCTGGTTTGATCATTACTCCGCTCTGAACATATGGGTGTCTGAGCTGTTTACAGAAGCGGGCCGTGAATAAAGGCTTGCTCTGAGTGTGTGGCTCGGTTTCAGGTCCAGCAGGTTGATGAAACAGAGCAGGACGGGTGGAGGGTCAGGGTCCAACTCACTCTGAGCCTGGAGGGGGAGCGTCTTTAAAAGCTAATATAGAACCAACCTTGGTCCTCCTGGATGTTCAGCAGGATGGAGATGCATTAATAAGCTAAAGGTTATGGGTGCATTTACTCCATCCTATTTCCTGTCAGTGAATGTTCTGACCAATAGTTGCTTTAGGTCAACCTTTATCTTTTTGTTTTGCTCAGGTTGTGCTGTTTCATTAGCAAAACCATAAAAAAAACCTAAACTGAATCGTGGAACCAGTGGTGGTTCCCCAGGATTTATTTTATTTCTTTCTTTTTAATGAATGCATGACGTCAATAAGGAGGGATCAGTCAGCTGTCTGCCCATTTCACCCTTCAACAGAGAATTTCTTTTCCAGTTTTAATCTATATTTAAGAAAAAAACATAATGAATAATTGTAAAGTAAATTAAAGAGCAGACTAAATAGTTACTCACTCTGATCACACTGGAATAATTAAAAACAGAAAGTGCATCCAGAACCGTTTTGTCCTCAGATCTTTATTTGGGTCCGGCAGCCATGATACCTGGTTGTGTAGGTGCCACGTCTGGTAGTCCGCCTCGGTGCATCTCCTGTTGAAGATGGACCTGAAATCTATTTTCACCAGCTGCCACTCAGAGCGATGACTGAAGTGGCCAAAGATCCTGGAAACAAGTCATGTAAAGAAAGAATCAAGTGAGGGATGGAGATTGATGGAACGAGCCGTTAAAGAGGAGGCAGCAGAACTCTGCACCACAAAACGGATTCAAAACAGACTAGACCAGAGTTAGAGGAGAAGGAAAACTTCACCAGACATGTATTACTCCATGGTCCAAACTAAAATATCAATTTTCTCGTTTAGCATCCTGTTCAATTTGTGACAGATTTTGAGTAAACTCCATCTTATTTACAGAAACAATGTTAGAGGCAGAGAGATGAAAACTACGTTTAAAAACACAAACCAGCCAGAATGTGGATGTTTTGAACCTGTTGCCCATCATGCAGTGGGATTCCAGCATGGAGCGTTTCTGGACTCCTTCCATCTGAAAATGATCCTTCACTACTCGCCATCATCCCAGGAAGCTTTCTGACCCTGACAGGTTTTAACGTCAAAATTAATAGCTAACACTAAATTATTTGCAAAATTGTGGCTTCAAATGTTTGATAACTCTTAAATGTTTTGAGCTTTTATTCCACCTATCATGCTTTCTTATTTAAAAGACAACCAGCTGACAGGGTTTATTTATTTAAATGACTTAAATTAGAGCTTAGACTATTTTGTAATTGTTTTTTGTGGATCTTTTGTTAAAAACGGATCAGAAAGTTCACCAGGTAGAGAACGTAGCTCAGTAAAAGCTCCTATGATTTTACACTGAAGGATATTTTCCAACTTCATTTGGGATGAGTTGGGAAGAGCACAGTGACGACTTCATGAAGTCTGAAGAGGCTGACAGAATAAAGTTTCAGAAAACTTAGCATAAGTTTGTAAGATTTGTAGCCTAATATTTGTACGAGACAAAAGAATAAAACTCTAGGAGAAAAAGGGAGTGATAAAGAGTTGTTCTTTTTCCAGACAGGCTCGGTTAAAAGAGCTTTTCGATTTCCTTTGGTTTCTGCACAGCAGGCCTGGGTGAAAACATTCTGCTTCAAATACAAATGAGATCCTCATGCAGAAAGAAAACCCTGCAGACAGACGACTTGCTCCAGCCCAGACACGCATCCCTGCTTTCACATTTATTTGTTGTCACCTTACTCACATCGGAAAATACAAACCAAACAAAAATAAGACAAAATGACGACTAATCTGTCTTTATTATGAACGTTAATAAGAATAAATTCTCTTGTTTTTCTCTGACCAGATTCCAAATACAATTCAAGGTTATTAAACCGGCTAGGAGAATATCCCTTCTCCAGCTGAATCAAGTGACTGTGTGTGTGTGTGTGTGTGTGTGTGTGTGTGTGTGTGTGTGTGTGTGTGTGTGAGACCATATAGCAACATATTAATCACAATCTGTCAATTAGCGCCGGAGGCATCCGACCATGACAGGCACTTACTGCAGAAATTAGTACAAATTGATAAGAAAGCAGTGCATGATGGTCTTATGAAAACTGATGGCCAAGAGGCTTAACGTTGGAGGACTTGATCTCAGTCTCTGCTTTGTCTTTACAGAACCTCAAACTCCTTCCAAACAGAAGCAGCCGTGGTGCGTTCCTCCTCAGAGCGCTGTCATCCTGCCTTCCTGCTCTCCGTCCTCCTGCTGCGCCCATCACTCTCCCGCCGCGCCGCGCCGCGCCCGCCGTCACTCTGTCATTAATGGCAGGTGTCATGAAACATTGATGTGCCCGTGGAGACCCTTTGGTAACGGGCCCCACAGGCCCCACTCTCTGCTGCAATAACGGGCCGTGCTGCGTCGTATGAATGCTCCCGGCTCGTGGCTATTCTAATAATAAATGTGGAGGGAATCTTCATAACTCTGCTCTCTGAGGGCAAACTGATTCGTGCTCGCCGCTCTGCCGATTTCTAATGCTGTTAAAAGTTTTCAAAAGTAAACTTTCTTTGCTGTTTTCCTGTCTTTTTTATCATTTTGATCATTTTCCTTCATGCTCTTCAAATGGACAGTCGCGCTGTCGCCGGCTGCCAAAGCATTGATCTCCTGTGATCACAATCTGGAGACAGCCAGTTTTGATGTTGGCCAGACCTTCAGAGAAAGTTTGTTTTTATTCATGAAGAAGAAAACAGGCAGAGACGAATGCTGGATGGCTCAGAAGGCGAAGCAAAGCTCAGGTTACAGGAACACATCTGTAGATGCAGAGTTAATGTCTTACCTACTGCAGTCAGAGGATCTGGGTTTGGAGAATCAACCACCCCGATGTTCAAGCTAACAACAGATGGAGCCGGTTTCCTGTCAGGTTTCTCAGCTCAAATCATGTTTGTGTTTCTACTCAGCAGAAACTCTGCAGGTTTCTGACCAGATTCGCCCACCAGGATTATTCTCCTGTTTCAGTTCTCTAATCTCTAATCAGTCGTCAATAATGCATTTAATTGTCACAGTCTAGTCTGTAATTATCAAAATGTCTGTCCTTCCTGGTTGAGGCTTTCATTCCTCCAACACCAATCCTGCAGAAAACAGAATTTGATAATAGTAATGCTACAAACCAAAGGAAAGTCTAATGAAAAAGGTAACAATGGTTGTGCTGTGGTGGTTCAGCACAACCCACATATGGAGGCCTCAGTCCTCAACGCAGCCGCCGCAGGTTCGATTCCCGGCCTTGGCGACCTTTGCTGCATGTCTTCCCCGTCTCTCATTACTAACTTTCCTGTTAATTAACTATCAAATAAAGGCCACTAGAGCCAATAAAACCTTTAAAAAAAGGGAAACAAAATGACTTTCTATTCAATAACCACATGATGCTGTCATGTCAGCATGGACTGAAATCTCTGATGATTGGCTCCATCAGCTCCTCTGCTAAGAATCATGGCGGCTCTGAATGACCATTTCTATCTGGTGACAAATCAGATGAATGCTTTGGAGGAAATTAGGTTTTATTTTTGTTCCAGCTTTGAGCTCTAAAAGTGCAACACGGACAGCATGTTGGAGCAGCTCTGTTATTTTACCTCTGATTTATTCTTTTCTAGACTTTCGTTCATATAGTTTTTGGTTTCATGTTTAGACATTTATTCCCTCTGGTTTGAATGCAGCTAGGATTTTTGCTCTCACATTTTTACTTTCACGCAGTTGTCATGATGTGTAACCATGGTAACAAGGTATTGGTTTTACAACCAGGAGCAGCTGATTAGCATCTCTCTCCTTGGATACAGCTGGTCAGTACCAACCAGCAGAGACAGAAGGACGAAGTTCAAGCCATTTCTTCAGGTCCCAAACTCTAACTTCTCTCTGCCAGACTTTCAGACAGAGATTTACAGAGGAGTGGCAAAAGCAAATGAGGTGCATTAGCAGTTCTGGCCAACAACTGATGGTATCATCTCGGCCAAGTTACTGTGTAAAAGTCCTGGGCAACAGTCAGAGACTTGATCATATTTGTTATAGACAGTAATGGATGGTGGCAGCATCACCATCCATAATGACTGAAGGAATTAGGATGATATGAGTTAAACATTTAATTTCACATCAGGATGACGGAAGTATTTGATGTGTTTGCTTGATTTTGCCTTGATAAATCCTCCCTGGTTCACCAGAAAGAGATTGCATCAACTGCTGCTCAGAAAAGTTCAAACACAATTTGTCTGATTTCTCTCTTTCCCTGATATTTTTTCGAGATGGACGTGTGCTACTCACGTCATGATGAGCGTCTCCTCGCCCGGCTCGCCCAGCACCCCGTCCACAAACAGAGGCGTGTTGGAGAAGCTGTACTTGTTCCACTGCCGTCCTTCGTCGAAGCTCAACCTGAGAACACAAACAGCTGCAGCACCTGGGATCCATGCTAATCCCCCCCGCTGTGTGCACAAGCTAATGACCCTTAGAGGTGTCTCACAACTTTATTTCATATTCTGTGCAGGACTGAGGGAGTCTGCTCAATGAGCAGCGATCAGCGAGAGCTACACTCATTATGACTTCAAACACGGAGAGGGGAAATGGAATGACAGCTGTAAGAGCAGTCATTTTCCACGGCTGCTGGCTCCTCTAACAGGAATCATCCCCAGTTCAAGACAAACTCATTTGCTTTTCTGTTTGACTAACTTAAGACTTCCAGCTCCCTCTGAGGGAATTAGTCATGCTGTGACAAACGGCAGCTTCGTGGTAATGACTCACCATAGGTGTCGGATGGGAAGTGGAGTGTGTCTTATTGCCACCAAGGCTCCACCTTGGTCGAGATAAAGCACGGCGTACTCCTCATCAAAGATCTGCAGGAGAAAGAAGAAAGCTCAGCGAGGCGAGACTTTTCTGCGTCTGCACACTGAGCAGCCGTCACCGGGAGGAAGCCGCATGCTGTTGACCTTACAAAGCTACACGACCTCAGAGACTGTAATATGATTCTGTGATGTTAATATCTAATGAAAGTTATTCACATGACGGCAGCCCCTCGTTTTGACTTGGCCCTCAGATTTCTAAATTATGTTTTATCAAAGTGTTTCATGAAAAAAGTCTGAGTGAAAAGTTGACAGCAAGACAACAGACAGGAGGATTTTCACATTAAACTCTAGGAAACAAATAAAAATCAGATTTAAAAAAAAGTGTAAAAAATGCACAGATTTTTATTTATTTTGTTTTCCTCACTTTTGAGTTATTGATGGAACAGATATTCAGATGATCCACTTGTAGATTTTTCTAAGAACCACATATTTTACCCTCACTATAGTTCTATATTATTTGTTTTATTGAGTGAAATTCACAAACCAGAACAATCTTGAAGTTAATATTTATTGAGTATGTGTGAAGTAGGACCCTGGCATGTTCTTGCAGTAGAAATGGTGATGCAGTCACATCCATCAAACATAAAGTAGGTAATAAACATGCTTTGTTCAGGGAGACGTTTAAAAGAATCGGATCGTCACGTCTTTATTTTCTCGCTATGCATTTGTATTGAGCCTCCTTTTCTTTGACACCCCTAAATAAAATCCACTGCAGCCTGGTGCCTACAGCGGCCGCCGTAACGAGTCAGCAGAGAACAACCAGCATCATGAAGACCCAGGATGTTCTGGTGAAGTTTGAAACTGGTCAGGTTCTAAAAGAAGAACCCAAGCTCTGAACATCACATCCAGCTCCTTTAACTAGGACATAGTTTATGACTTTGCTTCTTTTAATTAGCGTAGCTTCATCTGTCTGAGCAGACAGCGTTCCTCCAACGCTCCAGACAACCTCCAGCTGTTCCTCACATCTGTCAGCTTCTCTATAAACGCTGTGATCGCCGCCGTTCTAACTGTGGATGATGTTTGTCTTCTGAGCTTTATGACTCTTTATGCTTGAATTATTTCCTCCAGGTATCAGCTTGATCCCAATTTATTCTGACCCAAAAGCTCCCCCAGTCTTGGTCTGCCTTTATGTCCCAGAGGCTTCTGCACAGTTTGATCCTGACTGCAGGGTCGGCCCAAGGCATCAGCAAACTAAGCGGCTGCTTAGGGCCCCATGAAGGCTTGGGCCGGCCCTGCCTGACTGTCTCCATTAAGATCCTTTACTAACTTCGACTGAGTCTTCTGGCTAAGTTTGGAGTGATGTGGCTAAAAGCCTGCAGTAGTTCAGACTGGCTTTACTCACATGTTTGTTATTTTAATTTCTGAGTTCATTTGTTTCAGAGCTACATGGCAGCTTGTTCCATTCAGAAGGTAAAAACTTCCTGCCTTCTTGAAAAATGACTTTCTGAATGAAAGATGTTTCTAAGACATTAATTGCTTGTAGCAGTCGAGGTTAAAACTGATGCAAACTGGAAGAATTGTGTTTCACAGATGTATAAACTTAGTCATGGATGCTGAACAGAAAAATGATGGGGAATTAATATGTTTTAAAATATTTGCTAGTGAGGTGCTTCAGGGACAAAAATAAAAACATAAATAAGCTGTGAAATAAAAGACCAAATCCATAAAGGTGAGAAGTGCTGAGCACCTGCAGTGCTTGGTGAATGAACAGATGTGACCTGGAGAACACATTTATCTATTTAAATGGCTTTTTGCAGGTTTTTCTGTCTTCACTGTTTAACACCTTATTTATATCACAAATAGCTAACTTTAAGACTTTCTATAGCAGCAACAAACCCCAGACCAGAAGCAGATATTAGCACCAAGGCATTCACTGAGCTGAACAGATTCAGTGTTTTAGCTGATAAGCCCAACATCCGTTACATTTAGGGTTAAATGACGGATCACTAAATGTTCAGCTCACATGGATCATGAAGATAAAGTCAACTACTGTTTTTATCTCCTCAGAAAGTCAGGATTTTTCTGTTTTTGGTTTTAATCATTGGTTTGGTTTTCATAAATTTGAGGGCCAGATATTTATTATTTATTTGCCATTCTACCTATGAATGATCAGCGTGCTGCTGACTGAATCAAACCCAGGCTACTGAGCCTTGGATGCTAATTTCAAACACTGAAGGCCAGATCATTTTGCTACAAACAAATTAAAAATGATAATTATCAAAAATACATTTGCGGATAAAACCCAGTTACCAACTTTTGTGGATATCCTTGAAAAGATTTAACAAAATATTACATGTAGCTCAGTTTATTAGCTCTGTTTTGTGGATCCAAGAGGAGCAACAATCTGGTTTTAAGTTTTCTTTTCTGAAGGTTTATCTGCTTCGTCATTCCAGGCGTTCATGTGGTTTCCTGCAGCATTAAAAGCTGGAGTCCGTCCTGCCAACAGTCGGCTGTTTTAGTCCTGCATCAACGAAGCCTCTGGTCAGAGAAACTAAAGTCTAGCTCAGCTCTGCTCCAAGAGGCCAACACTGTTCACACTTTGAATGTGGACGTCCTGACAACACGCAGTGGAACCTTTTCTACCCAATAATAAAGTCTTCAATGTCTGCTAACTGAACATGAGCAGAAAGAGACAGGCAGCGTGTAAGGATGGCAAAACAGAAGTGAACCAAATGTCAGTCAGCTGCTGCCATGGAAACGTCTGAAAGGTTTGTAGATTTCTAAAACACTCTCACTTCCTTCACAAAGAAGAATCAAAGGCTGCATTCCCAACAGAAGTGATGTCATATTGTTTTACACTTCCCACATTTCACAGCTGAACTGGAATTACTTCACAGGATACATTTCAGCGGCGTGACATCAGGCAGCACAAAGAGGCCTCACCTGTCTCCACGTGTTTCCTGCATCAGAGGTGATGAACGCGCTCACATTGCTGGTGGTCAGTTCTGAACCGATGGAGCCTGCAGAGGAAATTCACACAAGACAAACCGCATTTGATGATGGGAGCAGCATGATGTGTACGCAGGAAGAAAAGCCTGCTTCAGATCAAATCTAACTTTTATGCAGTGAGGACTGCAGCCAGCGGTGGTCCGCTCTGCAGCTGCTGACTGCACCTGTAATTACGCCGCTCCTACAGATCTACGCCGCACTGTGACATTTGTGCAGGCTCCCAAATTAACCAATAAATCCTGATTACTGTATTCATCTTTCAGCACTTCGGACCACATTAAGACAAGCTTTCCTAATCCAGTGCAAAAGGCTGTAATTGCTTTAATTCAGCCTGTAATTGGTGCCAGGTGGCAGGTTTGGGAGGCCTGATTGTTCCACAGGAATGAACTCTCCATGAGCCACAATCTCCTTCTCACAACCGACTCAAAGTCGCAATGCTGATCCAGTTTCTGTCTTCAGATTGAGAAAGGTGATCTATGAAAAGTGACCATCAAAGGTTGAATTTCCCATTAGGTGCATTCTTTTATTTCTCATTTTGTAGCACAATGAGGGTGATAACAATCCCAGCAGCAGTTGAGTTTCAGTTTACAGCGAACAGATCGCCGTTTTATGGCTCTGACTTCCTCTCCTTCATGCGGTCCGGACCATCTGTAGACTTTATCAATGGAAATGCGATCATGATGGCTGAAATCGTTCTAAAATTAGATCCCCGGATGGAGAGGAAGAAGTTATTTTTCCGTTATTTTCCTCCTTCGTGACCGCAGCTGGAATAATGACGGATCAAACCAAACGGGTCGATTGTTGCACTGAGAGCTGTTTAATTCTCTGCTTCACGCTCAGAGTGCCAGCCTGGCCTTCTGCAGACACCTGAGGTGTGTGCTGATGAGTTATTGACAGTGTCGGTCCATATGGGAGTAAATATCACTGCGGTGTGAATCCACCTGGAAGGCAGCTGATGTCATCTTCCTCCATTTTTCTTTGTTCTTGATGGTTTATGGCTTTGCATCACTGATGGCTGTTTGGTGGAAAGCAGAGGAGGGCAGGCAGAGGCTGGAGCAGCTGGCAGCAGGCAGAGGCAGGCCAAGTATTCATAACTCTTCAACGTTCTCACATTTTATCAAATAAACAAAAACCTGAATGAATTTTATCCAGATTTTATGAGATGTAATAAAGCCAAGTAGGATTCAAATGAGAACTCAACTGCCTCATCTTTACTTCTACCATCTAAATAAAATCTTTGGGAAGAAGAAACAAACAACCCATATAATCAATGTGAAGCATGGTGGTGGCAGCATCATGCTACGGGGAGGATTTTCATTTGCAGGGATTATCCAGGAAGGTGCAGAAGATCATTTCATGATTTATGTATTTCATTCTGGAAGAATAAAATGTTTTTACTCATCAAAAACAAATATTTTGAACAAATTATTTTTGAAGACCACAGGTTCCTTCAGCTTGATGGTTTCAGCCTGCATGGTAAAAGGTTTACACACTTCCACATGAAGCTGTATCTGTGTTCTAAAATGGCCCAGTCAAAGTCCTGAGCAAAATTACATTGACAATTTGAGCCAAGACTATAAAACTGATGTTCAGATCTTAACTGAAATATCTTGTAGAGTAAAATAAAAAAGAAAATCTTTCATTAACGTTAGTAGATGGAAGATGATTTTCTTTCTACTTCACATTAAAACCTAATGAAGCTCATCAAAGTGTGTGGTTGTAAAGAACAAGATCAAAGAGTGAATACTTTATGTCTGTAACATCCTGAAGAGAAGATCTGTCTGCAGAAAGTATCTACATGTAGATCAGTGTTTCTGACTTTAAGCAGGAGATTCTACAGTTCGCCAACATGCAGCAAAAAAGATAAAGTATTTCATTTGATGCTGCAAAATGGATTCAGAAGAAACTCCGACTGTAAAACCAGTTAAATAATAAAACCCCCGTAATTAAGTGAACACTGTTAGCAGGTCGTTACATAATTAGCGGATTCGTCTGAAGGAAGGCAGACAGACCGTCAGCGGCGGCAGCAGCCTTCCTCACACCCACCTGAGGCGACGATGATCCCCGGCGCCGACTCCCTGCTGGCGATGTTTCCAGATGTGTAGGGGTTGGCAGACACGTGAAGATGGAGATGTAATGAGCAGTACGGCTGCAGAGGGAGAAATCAAGATCTCAATTAGCGAAACCTTCGGGCCGAGCCGCCGGGATCACTAAGAGACGCGGACGCACGCCTCGCCGGTTGCATCGACTCGGATCTGCAACCCTCCCAAGTCATAAGCTCCATCACAAACACGGCATCCCCATTGGCCGGCCTCACCATTAATTTTGATTGGGTTAACCTTTACCGACACAATTCTCATTACGAGGCGGCGAAATGCCAGTGGAGGAGGCCATGTTGTGACGGGCTGTTTGGAGGTTTATTAAAACTCTGACATTTGCTGACAAATGACTGGATAATATGAGAAGAAGGCAAAAAATGCCACAGAGTATCTAATTGGTTTGGGGTTTCTTTTTTTTTTGGGGGGGCGGGGGGAGTGATTATTTCCGGTCTGAGGTTGGGATGAGTTGGGAACGTTCCAGATGAACCGGATTGTTTACTTGGATTGTTGAACTTTAGCGTCTGACTGAAATCTCAGGCGAACGATGAGCTGCCCCAACTTTCAGGAGCTCTCAGGAAGATGGACAGATGAAGGAGAGGAGCGCGCTTTTCCATCTGACACCTCTTCTTCTTCCAGTAGCTTAAATGGGAGGTCGGCTTATTGGACTGAATCAGAACGGCTGACCTTTCAGCTCAGCCGCCTCGGAGCACTCAGCTCTGACGGCTGCTGCTCTCTGAGCGCGGCCTCTCGCTGCTGCTGGGATCAGGCGGCTCCTGTCTCTCAGATGGACGCGCACACATGGATAAAAAAAGAAGCAGCAGCAGCAGCAGCAGCAGCAGCAGCAGCAGCTGCTGCAGCAGCGCTCACCAGCACACAGTGGATGCTGTTGCCTCTCAGGTCTCTGCTGGGGGCCTGCAGCAACCTCCAGTCTCTGCCGCGGTTGTAAGTGATGTACGTCTTCACTTGGCTATCAGTCTTTTTGTTGGCCAGGAACATGCCCTTTATTCCTGCCACCTGGGAAGGTAACACAGAAACAGCTTTGAGAGAAACTCAGGCAGATCTCTGAATATTATTCACTTCAGTCGAAACCAGATGTTTACATACATCGTAGAAAACCACACAACCTTTTTATTCCACAAATCAGAATAAATGTTCAATTTAACATTTCTCAAGAAACGATATTTCAAGGAATTTTGAAAAAATAATTTAAATTCAATCACATATATTATAGTTGATCTCAGCTACCAAACAGTGAATTATTCAAATTAGTCTAAAAGGTTTCCATAAGGAAAACCAGCAGGTTGCATCGAGCCGTTGACTTTTATTTTATTCCTCCTGAAGGAACACGCAGCAATGATCACTCACATTACAGAAAACCCTCACACTGAGCAAGCATGTAGCGAGAGGTTTCTTCCTTTAACAAGAAGAAACCTCCACCAGAACCAGAACCAGAACCAGAACCAGGCTCGGTACCAGCAGCCATCTGCCACGACTGACTGGAGGTTTGAGAAGACAAAGCAGATAAACAAAAAGGAAAGAGAAGAACTTGTATGTGGTTATTTATGATGTTTATGAAAGTGAAAAGTTAACAGCAGGAGAACGACTCCATGACGGCATCATTTCACTCAGACCTGCACTAAATATTTAGTTTGTGAGCAAAATATTTAGCTCACAAACTAAATATTTACATACAAATGAAATATTTAATTTAACTAAATATTTAACTTGTCAATGAATCTATAGTTTGGAACTATAATATTATAAATGTATGTACAACATGGTGAAAATATAACTTTAAAAAATTAAAAGTTTTTTTCTCAATAACAGGCCAAATAAACCAAAACATTTCTGTAATTTTTTACAGTGTAACTTTACAAGCAGCACCCATAAGTCTGACTACCAGCTGCAGTAACGTCACATGGAGCTGATAAAACACAGCTCAGTGCAAAGCGAGTCGGACGCCGGGCTGATTGCAGCACACACAGACCTGCTCTGTATTCCTACCAGAACCAAACACAGCGACAAACGCTGAGTGGAAAATGATGGAGCGTCTGGAGACTTGTGAGTAATCAATGTGTGCCTTAAATGAATGTGACTCCCTGCTGGAGGCCCGCGGGGCGCCGCAGCCGGCCTCCAGCGAGTCGCTGCGCCTGCATCAACCCGTGAAACTCCACTTTGGTAATTGGCAGATACTTCATTCTCCCTCGGAGTGGAGATTTAGCATAAGTTTCGTCCCGGGTGGCGACCCCAATCAGGACGGTGGATTTGATTCTATCTCTGTGGCTGCAGGAAGACATGCGCTGCATCATCGCAGGCTTAATTATCAGATCCGCAGATAGAAGTTTTAAATAATGGCAGGTGGTCAAATGATTCAAAAAATTATAAAGATTAGGTAGGTTTCATTAAAAATTAGCTGCTTTTTTCATCAAAGGAAGAGATAATCTTAGCTTCAGGAAAGCTAATATTCTAGGAAGAATTCCTTTTCCTGTTGATGTGGACACTTCAGAGGAAAGTTGCTGGTTTATTTCATCCCCTCTGCCTTTAAGCTCTGATATATTGATCAAAGTTCTAATAAAACTTCAGACCAGTTGCTTCTAACGTTCACCTCTAACTGAAATCAAAGCGTGTTTCTGGAATGAAAAGCAGACTCCAGCGGAGAACGGTCCTGTTAAAGCTTGTTTACCTCATACAGGTCCACCATGACGTTGCCCTCCAGGCCCATGCTGCTGACCACGTTCTCCAGAGCCAGAGTGTAGTAGACGCCCGAAGTGTCCGACACGTACAGGTTGTAGGTTTCATTCTGGTTCCACTCCTGAACAGCAGCCACTACGCGGTTTTCATCTGTACTGATCACATGCAGCTCCTAGGAGACGGACCAGGACAATCAGGCTGATGGGCTGGACGGAAAGGTTTGATTTGATATGCATTACACCTGGAGGGAGGAGGGGACAGACGGATGGACGGACAGACGGATGGACGGACGGACGGACGGACGGATGGATGGACAGACAGACGGACGGACGGATGGATGGACGGATGGATGGACGGACAGACGGACGGACGGATGGATGGACGGATGGACGGAAAAGTTGTTTGCTTTCTCTATAAGGTCCTGCTGTCAGCTGAATATGATGCGCGGTCAGAACCAGCCAGTCAGAATCAGGAGGAGGGTCATAGCGCTGTCAGTCAAACTTGTGTACACGCTGCTCACACAGTTGGTTCACCACAGCAGCTATGAATGCTCAGACTGGTTAGCGTAGTGGAAGAACAGTTCTCCTGGAACAGTAAGTTGTTTCTTTGCCATTAGCATATTTAGCAGTGCGTGCATGAGGTTGATTGACAGCATTAAGATACTCCTCTTGGCTCTGATTGGTTGTTTGACACGGGGAGTGTGAATTTCTGCAGCTCACTGAGGAGATCAATCTTTTCTTAGATGTCTCAGCATGTTGACAGTTTTAACATGTTTTTTAAAAGTTACGTACTTCAGCTGTAACTCAATGGTCCTGATGAGAGTTTTAACATTCGTACTCCGAGTATGAATGCACCTCAGCTTGCTTTTAATTTGGTCCTTCAATCAAAGTCATGATTTATTCTGTTCCAATTATAAACCTAAAGACGTTCATATGATCCTTATTGTTCCTGAGCTCCTGCTGGGTTAATCACAGCCATCTGAATGTTTCTGTCGTCTGTGTTTTAACTAAGAGGATGCAGCAATCATTACCACTTGCTAAGAGTTATTGGACAGAAACTATTCGGCTGAGTTCGTGCTGTTAGCTTGGGAGATTCATCTACCTCTGACTGTTCCAATAATACCTTGCAGCCAGCCTGCAGCTACCCGGGCGCACTGGGCCTGATTGAATAAAACATGTTTAATTGTCAGTAGGGACGTGATAAGCGAGGTCAGGCAAACGCGAAGCAGAGCCGAATAACAATCCTGGAAACACCCTGAGAAACTTTTGGCCTTGATTTGCCTGGAAACACCAAAGAGACCATCGCAGGGAGCCAGTGATGAATCGGATCCTGAAACGAGCCGGGAGCTCATTTTGATCCAACGTTTAGATGTACAAACTTCAGCACTGCTGTGCAGAATTTTTGTTCTAACACTTCCTAGGGTTGTGTAATTGCTTTTTAATGGTCAAAGTCTCAGGAGCGCCTGTTGGTGAGTGTTATGTACGCTGTAACTAAGCGCTGTGCCGTGTTACCTTGGGCAGGGTGTACTTTGGCAGCTTCATCGGGGTAAAGACGTCTCGTTTTGCAGAAACGTAGTAGACCGGCCTCCCTGCAGTGGACACCTTCAGGCACAAACATGACAAACAACATCATATTACAACAAACAACAGAACATAACCGAATATGCCCTGGATGAATCTCCCACAGCCACAGCGCCGTCCCGGAGCAAACGGACGATTACTTACCTGGACAAACACATACTCATCCTGCACCACCAGGGAATTGGGGTCAATGTATCCGGGGAATGGTTTGCCCTTGTTGGCGTCTGTGCAGTTCTGCAGCTTGCAGGTGATGTACAGCGCCTCTGCTCCCACACACACACACACAGAGACACACACACACAAACACGTCAGGCCGTGGCTTCTGATATGGTTTTAGCCGATGAAGAAAGGCAGCCTTCACCCACAGCTAAGTGCTCTCTTTTGGCCCCGTGTCAGTGAAGTGGCCCCGGTAAGAGATGACAGATGAACCGAGAGGCCGATTGCTTTCCTTGCCTTCAATCACGGCTCTGCGGCCGCACGCCTGTCCCCCAACGCCGGCCTCTGCCAAAAACCTGTCGGCTCCCTCCATACAGGCGTGATCAATGCTGATGGTCTCTGGCTGTGTGACTGTAACACTGTGTAGGACTGCGTTTGATTGGCTTACCTCTGTCACATCAGGCTCAAACAAAAACCAAAAAAAAGAAAATAGATGGCAGTGTGGAAACGAAGAGGAACACAGATAAATTAACAATGTGACCATGTCCAGACAGGGAAATGTGGTCTGGACATGTCCATCCACGGACAACGTTCTGATGAAAGGCACTGAGGCTTCAGGAACGAATCTGTCCTCAGGGTCTCATGCATAAAACATCCAGAGCTGAGAGATTTGTACGTTTAGAGGCTAACTGGATGAGCAAAGCAGAAATGCTACATCACATCCTACATAATTTTACTCAGTAGCAACAGAGTTCAGTGAAGTTTCATGTATTCCAAGGATTTCTGTGCAGAACAAAGTCATTGTCCTTTTTAAAACACTTTCGTGTCGACGTGATTCAGGTGAGTGAAATTAATCTACATGTCCACCACTGACCTGAACCGCTGATCTTTAAAAGCTTTACAGATCCATGCATTACTTTTCCCTCCATTGTTCCTGTGGGTCCCTGGACCCGGCCGTCCCTTTACATTATCCTGCAGCAGGACTATCCAAGAACCCCCCGACTGCTCACTACTTGAGCACAATGCCTCCAGCAGAGCACAAAGACAGCAGGAAAATAGAGCTCTGAACTCAGAATTCAATTACTCACGTCCTTCAGAGATGCTGGTTTCCAGGTGAATTAAGCCCGGCTCTTTGTCCAAACCCATCTTGGACCTGAAAGGCAGACAAATATGTTTCAGGAACATCACTGTTGCTCTTTTCCCATCGGGTGGATGCCCCCCCTTTCCGAAGCTGCTGTCTGACCTGAGAGATTACATGCTGCAAAGTCAGACAAGCTTATAACAACAGAGAGGTTCAGCCAACTGCAACCACAGCAGCGGTAAATATCAGCAGAGCTGCATGTAGGAATTACTGTCTCCAACACGACGGTCTGTGTTCAGCACAGAGAGCCTCAGGTTGAGTGAGTGATCTAAATGTTCAAAAGACCTTGAAGGTCCTTTTCCTCCCCGAACGAGAGAGACAGAAAAATGTTTCCTCCCATCATTAGAGCAGGAAAATCCATTGATTTTCCTGCTGCAGTCGGGATGCCTGCAGATGGAATAGCATATAATCATTAGGGCATTAAAAATGTATTAAAAAGACTGGAGGATCAGAGGAAGGAGGCGAAGATGAGGAGCTGATGGGAGAAGGTGGAAGGAGACGTGACAACGTTCCGACGGACCGAACAGATTTCTGGAAGTCTGTGTGAGACAGGCTGAGAAACAGCAAAACTCAGATCATTGTTCTTTTATTAACTACATGAGATCAAACAAAACCTTGAACATGATGGCCTACTTCTCAAATCCATGTTTACATTTTACTAAATAATCCAAAGAATCATCTGAGGCAGGCAGTGGATTATGGGAGAGCAAACCATGAAGGAAGTTTGCCCCGTCAGGTTTCTGCAAGAGGGCAAACAGTTTAATGCTTTAAACCCTCCAAGAATTATATAAAGATAACTTTAGTATAAAGAGGTTTTCAAAATATCACTTTATTTATTCAGGAAAAAGTTAGTGAAGGTCAAAAGTATATATATGACCCCCTAAATGTAGTAAATGGTTGTTCCATTCCTGGCAACAAGTGTTTACAACAACACTGACAGGCTGAATAACAGCAACTCAGTTTCAGTCCAGGTTTGGACTAGGCCACTGCAGAACCCTTTTTTAGTCATCTTGATGTTTGTTATCACTGCCTTGCTCCATAACTCCAGTCTGTTTCACCTGAAGGCCATGAAATGATGACCTGGAGAACAACAGAACGTCGTCCAGGCGGAGAGACGCCCAGACATCAAACCTCCTCCATGTCTGACTCATCATACGTTTTCTGAGGTGCTGCTAGTTTATGCCAGATGTAACGAGACACAGATGAAACTGGAAATAGATATTCCAGTTTCATCTGTTCATCATCAACATGTTTTTGACAAATAAAAGATGTGACTTTATGTTCTTTTTAGTCAGCATCAGTTCTGGTTTCACCTCCTTCCAAGGTGCCTGAAGAGGAACAGCAATCTGGTGAGGTGAAGACTCCAACAACACTCAAAATACTGATTAAACAACATCAGCCACTATTTACATGAGAAAACAAAGTTATCCACCGATCTTACTTTCCTCCACAAAATGGTCCCAGAATCAGTCCCTGTCTGCTCTGCTGTGCCAGAGGACTGACTGACAGACGCGCCAGCAGGTCACGTCTGCACATCTAACAGCTGTCACTCTGACAACTTAACAACTTTTCAGACAAAAAAATCAGTATGAGCCAAAACCGCATCCGCAAGTCAGGCTTTTTAAAGATCGACCAGAAAACTGCAATCGGTTCGCCTCTAGTCGAAGCTCATTCATGATTTAACAAGTGGAAGTATTACAGTTTGGTTTATTTCTTAATAAAGGGCATCATCATCTCAAAGCTGCATTTTCTAATTACTTTGATATTAAAAGTTATTATCTGAAACATTCATTCTGGCAAAAAACAAACACAGATGAAATCAGTAGGAGAGCAAATAGTTTTTCCAAGAAAGTTCAAATAAAGCCGAACAGCAGCGTCTGTGTCTGCGCCGAGGTCAGACCCAGTAGGAGCAAAAGAGCCGGTGACATGAGAGGGAGCTCTTGTCCCAGGAAACACACACACACACACACACACAGATCCCAAATGTTCCTGCAGAGATTATCACTCGTATGCAAATGGCTGCAGACGCCGAGCTCCCAAACTGATTATAGTCGCATCCTATGGAGGTTAGCAGCGAGTCGCTCAGTGCCTCTCAGGTTCTCCGAATCACAAATGAGCTTACACATGTTCCGTGGCTGCATGTGCAGCAGACATAAGCTCCCCGAGCAGCTTCATTACCAGGGCCAGCACAACTCCAACCGCACAGCGCGCAACCCAAAATAGAACCCTGACAGCATCAGCAGCATCAGCCCTGAGGCCCGCTGCACTCCTGGCAGCGCGGCTCGTTACTACGGCGCCGCTCCTCTGCACTCTGCTGAGGTGAAGACCATTTGTCATGTGTTGGTTACTGGATGAAGAAATGCAGAAAACAACTAACTTTGACACAACTTGTGAAGAGGGAGCACAACAAAGTCATGCAGCAGGAACACAAAATGTTTTTATAGATTTTATGAAAGACATTATGGTCAGCGTCCTGAGGAAAGCATCTATTCCATAAATCTTTGTATTTCTATATTTTATTCCAAACTTAATTGGAAAATTATCAAAAAACAAATGATTCAATTCTAATGTCTCTGTATTTGGTTGCTTTTCACTCCTGAATGTTTCAAATCTAATAATATATAATCTAGATTTCTGGACGGTGAGTCTCCCGTATAAAGCTACAAGTTTTTCTGAAGCTCATCAAAACATCAGTGAAAAGCCGTAATTATCCAGGAATAATCTGGATTCACCTTCTACTGCCAATAGACTGCACTGGTTTACTGTTACACCCAGTTAGGACTTTTAGTGGCTTATGCTGCTTGTGGAAGCTGTCAGTAACGCAACTGGAGAAACATTTTATGGTTATGCAGATTAAAATCCAACAATTCTGCATAAAAAATCATTTTTATTGGCTGAATGCAACATTTTTATTTTCTTAGAAACTTTTATCTGTAAGCTGCAATTATCACAATTAATACTAGAAATATATCAAGCTGTGTGCAACGAGTTTACATGAGTTCCAGTTGTTCAACTGAATTAGTGGAATAAATGAACTTTTGATGTAATTCACTGAAATGAACCTGAGCAAAGCCCAACCATCCAACACATTGATGATCAGTCTAACACATGAATAATGTTCATCTGCACAGCCTCTTTTTCAGTTCTAATTACAATTTGACATCTTTACCACCTGTGTAAAAGAAAATGACAATAACTGAGGTGTTTATAGTTTCATAGAAAACATCTCGGCTCTGCGCTCTCTTCCAAACAGCTGATCAAATTTATTTGGCACAAAACAATCCAGCTTCAATTAATATGCAGCAATTAGAGCCACCAGATTAATCAGTTCTATAATAAAATCTGAATTTCAGAATGTGCAATTTGTCATTATTTACATGAACCAATGTTTAAAGTTATTGCTGTGATGATAATGTGACACTTTAACTCTGCAGCAGCTGATAAATAACAGAAGGAAGGTTCTAATTAAATGATGTGCAGGATTTTTAGGTCATTTTGCTCTGAATTAAGGTGCATTTTTATGTTTTCTGACTGTTATACTAGAAACAGGTTATTTTTACACAAATGGATTATTAGCAATTGGATTTAAAGTTCAATATTTGTTTAGATTTTGTTGAAATTTACCTAATAAACAGAAACAAACAAACAAACACCGATGAGCTAAAAAGCTGGTCTAAGGTTTACTCCTCACATCAGCTCCTGGACTTCCTGTGTCTGTTGATGAATTCTGAGGTTTATTTGGTGATGAAACTTTTAAAGTAGCCGTTTAAAAGTGTCTCTGGCTGTGGGGCCTTTCCCCTGTGCTTTTTAATGTTTGCCTTAGTTTTTCCTGAATCATCCAGCAGCAAAATGAACAGCTTCAGATTTTAATTTATGAAATGGAAAAAGTCTCCCATAGAGCACATGTACCTCTTTATCTTCTCTCACAGTTTGTATTTGGCTTCTTAGGGACAAATTCAAGAAAAATATAAAAACGAGATTATTGTTGTGTTTTCTGGCACAACACCAGCAGTCAGTAAGTCAAAAGAATCTTATCATCTCATTTTTCTATTTGATAAAAACATCAGTGTTGGTCCAGACACATTTCAGAACAAGAAGCAGAAAAATTATTAACACTAGAGACAAAAAACCTTTTTCATTCCT
Source organism: Poecilia latipinna (assembly GCF_001443285.1). Classification (NCBI taxonomy): domain Eukaryota; kingdom Metazoa; phylum Chordata; class Actinopteri; order Cyprinodontiformes; family Poeciliidae; genus Poecilia; species Poecilia latipinna. The sequence continues at coordinate 48,330 of NW_015112645.1, read as the reverse complement.
AAAATGTCAATATCATGACAGGTCTGATAAAATCGTTTAAACATTCTTGTTTTAATGAATAATGGAAAAAATGCATTTAAAAAACTGTCCCTTGTTAAACTTTTCCTAGAGAAATAAATTATATTTAGACATTCTGCTTTTTGAAAATTACATTTGATGATTAATCATCAGTTTTAAATGGTATAAACAAAGTACAGTGAACAGGTCATTATCATGATTACTTACCAATAGAAACGATTAGGAGCCACTTTCTCGTGCACCAGCTGCCATCTTCTTCCAAACTCAACAGAGCTGTAAAGCTATAAAAGAAATTTAAATAAAAGTTACTCTCCAACGATCATTCTGCTGTATAAGCACATAAAATAAGACCCAAAGTGCACAAGGCCAACCGTTGGGACATTAACTTTGTGTTTTCACACCAGACGAGCTCTGCACTCAGACATCAGCATCATGAACCAAAGTAAGAACTACTAACTTCAATAAATTAAAATATTATTGAAAAATCATTTCTGTTAATTACGATAATTTTCTGCTTGGTTAATGAAAAACATGACATTTAAAATTAGAATATTACATCATAAAAAAATACAGCCTTCATAAATAAGTGTGTTTAATGCTCAATTAAAGGTTGTCCATTTTCAAAAGGTACGTTTAATGAGTTAAACGAGCCTCATGGGAATATTCATACTCTAACTTATCGACTGTGACGGCTTTAAGACATTTTGTGGACTCAGATTTCTGCAGCAGAATGTCACAGTTCTGCAGAGGAGAGTTACTGAAGAAGAGAGCAAATGACAGCGGTAGTCTGAGCGCAATCAAAGAAACCGAACATGAAACAAGAAGCACTGGTTTGTTCCTCTGATCATTCTGCTGAGATTTCAGCAAAAGCAGGTTTGAAAAGCCATCTTCAGATATAAAGACATATCATTTTGTTCTTTAAACGCCTAAAATAGCTTTGAGTTGTACAAATGTGTTAAAATAAAGTTTGATTTGAAATCAGTTTGGTTTTGAAGGCTGGTCGACAGACGCAGGAGAAGCAGAGGAAAATTTATCCTTAAAGTTTCTGGTGTCTAAATTTAGCCGATGGTGAACTTTTTGTATTTTTCTGGATGAAACATGAGAAAAACACAAAGATGACAAAAAATATAAGTGGAATTCTAATTATTTTTATGATAAATCACCAATTACTAAATAATAACATGTAAATTATATTTTAAATGTAAAGGTATAAAGTATAAAACAGGCACATTACAATTATGTAATAAAAAATAGAAAAACATTTTCATAGCATTTTGTAATTTATTTTGGTAGGACATTAAATGATTCTGTGCCACTGCAATTATGTTTATGTTAACTTTATCTATTCATTTATTGATTTACTTTTTCTTTTCCATCACAGTGGTACAGAATGAAGTCATTCTCACTTTTCATTTTTTTAATCTGTAACCTTTAGAGACTGAAATAAAAGTATTTAATCCTCAAACACGTGTACTCGGTTATAAAACAAAGACAAATCTGTTTACTGTGCAGCTTACAAACACAATCTAATGAAGCTCCAAACTTGTTTCAATGTTAAACTCTGACTTTTCCGTTTTGAGCGTGAGCAGTGATGCACAGCGTGTAAACAGTTATTTATCAGTGGATATCCAAAGTGTTTGTTTGCATTCATTTGTTTTCTAATTACATCTCCATACTGTGCTCAGAATAACATCCCATATGGATCATCTCTGCTGAAAAGTCTGATATTTACCTCTGAAGGGATTTTCTCTCTGCAGATAAAATTGTAATTTTACATCAGATTGTTCTTCAGTGGACAGTTACTGACCCTTTCTAGGAATGAAATGTCACTGCTAGGGAAGCTGTTCACAGAGATTCATACAAGTATGTTAAAGGAAAGTTAAGCAGGAGGAAAAAGTCAATCTGAAGAACAGGGATCTTTAAATTCAGACACTGTCCTGCAACTTCTAGATGTATTTCTGCTCCTACACACCTGAGTTAAATATGAAGTCATTAGAAAAAAATACTTTACTGATATTTAAATATATTGATCAGCACCACCTTCATGTTTCACTATTGGTTATTTTCCTGCAGGGCTGTATTTGGGTTAAACCGGTTCAGGTGTCCAAATATTCCAGCATCAGAATCAGAATGCTTTTATTTCAGTCCAAACAGGCGGGCTGCATTCATCAGAGCCGGCCTCAAATTTACACTCAGCTGTTTTTAGAAATCATTTATTACAGGTAAATGTTTCCTCCTGACCACGACAGTTCAACCTGTTTCAGCTCAGCTTCCTCTGATCGTTGCAGACACATTTCATCCTGTTTGAGATGAACTAACTAGAACCAGGTTAAGGTCAGCATAGTGTTCACACTCACATCAACACCTGGCTGCAGACTTATTTAAATGTCTGAAGTTAGAAGAGCCACATTTAAACTCCTGAGTAATGATGATGGACACCTGATGTTATACATCTGTTTACATCTTTTCTTCTGATTTTAGTTTTTATTCTCACTACTGGCTATTTTCATGACTTTATATTGCCTTAATGTTTCTTATTGTTAAAATAGACATATTTGTAAAGTGTCCCAATTTTATTATATAAATGTATTCAATGACATCCCAGTTAAAAGTTAATCAATACAAATATATTTTTGAAAAATCATCTTGTAATGTGTTCTAATACACATAAAAACAAATATCACTGATTGCTACTAATATGCATGCATGAAGCTGGCTAAGCAGATGCAAGAAAAAGGAAGAGAGCAGAGAACTGGGGCAGGAGGAAATCACTTTGACTAATTACCCTCCTAAAACGAGTTAGTGTGTTTCCCAGTAAGAGCAGAGGCAGAACAGGAGCTGGAGGAGGTGAGGCGGCTACTGGTGGGGCGGAGGGGCTGCTGCCGCCGCTACAGCCTCTGAAAGGTCTCTCAATCAACAAATGTGGCAGCTCTGCCAAAAAGAGGGCAGGCAAAGTGAAAGAGAAGCAGTTTTAGGGTGGAGAGGAGCTTGAGTTGGTGGGAGTGGCGGAAGATGAGGGACTGAATTATCCATTTCTTTCCTTTTCCCAGGGAAATATACTCTGCTTTGGTTAGTTATACAACATAACGATGGAGGACTCCGACATTAGTTCGGCTAACACTAAAGCGCTATTGACCCTTTGCAAATATGTCTCCTAATCATGTTGAGGCGCCATGACGGACGTCAGCACTGAGGGATGGGTGGACTGAACCCACCCAGCTGATTGTTTTCCAGTATCTCCAGTTTCTACTGGTTCAAGTTGAGCTGATGTGTCTGTGGAAGAAGCTCATCTAGTTGGGGTTTGGTTTTCACAGATAGCCTGAATTCTGCCTCCTGACTTCTTCATTGATTTGCCTGAATTCTCTCCACATGATTTTTGTCGCTTTGTCATGAACCGGGTTTTCTCTTGCACCAGAGAAAACTTAAAAGCATGTAAAAGTCCAGATGCTGAGAGATGTTTTCATACATGCTTGGCTGCATCATGGTGGCGCATTTCAACTAATGATTAGATGCATACATTTTCTATATTGCAATATTTGATTGCATCACTGATATGAATGTTTCTCTTCTTAGTTTGTAAAAACTGTTTGCTGTAAATTCACTGCTCATCCTTCCTCATCAAAAGACTTACGATAAAACGTAGTTTGGTTTGCATCCTGTCTGTCTGTGCAGCCTCCACTGGAACAACCCGCAGCCATTCACAATCAATGAACAAATAAAAGTGATTCTCAGGAGTCTTTGCAGGTTGTTGCTTCCTGAAGAGCATGACGTCATGTGCAGAGGCTCATCATGGTATTCAGCAGAATGTTAAATAGCTAAATGGATCAATTCAGTCATGATGCCCCCATGTGTCAAAGACTCAGCATGTCACGCCGCTCTCCCATCTGCCCTGCATGGTTTCCCTTCAGGAAGAGATTCTCTGGAACAAACTTGAACTCATGTTTTCAGACGATTTATTTAACGTCCAAAGCCGTCTCAGTGATGCGGCACGGCCTACTGAGGAGACCAACAACAGCAAACTATAACAAATATTGAACAAGAGTTTACATTTCTGGAACAAGGCCTGATCTCAATAATATAAAACAAATATATATTTGTGAATGTTTTAATGCTTCACTAGGACACAGTTATTATAAACTACACTAATCCTACACAGTTAAATGACTTTTTGTGGATTAGAGGAAACTTGTTGCTTGTAAATAAACTGTTTCATTGTCGGCCAACCTTCCATGTTGATGAGCTGAATGTTAATGTCTGACTGGATCTGGACTCCTCTGTACAAACCCTCCTCTCTGTGTCTGCGCTGGTCTGGCAGCGTTTTGCAGGAGGAGCCGGTTCTGCTTCCAGTTCACTTCAACTTTATTTATAAAGATAAATAAACCCAATCAGAGGCAGATTTAAAGTCAATCCCATCCAATTCAAGTTGATCCCTTTTATCAAACAATGCAGTCAAGTTCAATTTTTCAATTTATTATTCAAATTGGCTAAAATGTTTTCTATCAAAGGAAACCCGGCAGACTGACAGAACCACATGAAAGCCTTCTGTCTCCGTCTCTCTCACCAGCTCTGTTATTTTGTACAAAAAGGAAACAGATATGAAATATCAGGGCATTACATTTAATTTGTTTTCAGCCGCAGTTGCTGAGATTTCATTGGTTTTAAACACCAGACAGCAAACAGAAAGCCTGGAATGAGCCTTTAGCTGCAGCTCAGCCACATATTTTAACAGCCACCTTCTGACCAAACAACACAGGTCCTCCTTCATATTTACTTCCATATTTCACCTTCAAGCTGATTAATACCCTCAGTATCTCTGTGGAAGATCTTCCTCTGTCAGGTTCTCTACAACAGGATCTACAGGCTGGAGCTGCTGTGGCTCCATGTTCTGGATCTCTGCTTCACATTTAACCTCAAGTCACCGACTCTCACCTTAAAGTGCATCTTTAAATCTGTCTTCTCCCAAACCGCTGTGCTTACAGCGATGTCCTTCACACAAGCTTCCACATTTAACGTTTCAGAATATTTTAGTTTGGTATTTCTTTACTAAAATATAACTCAGAATGTTCACTTAATTAATGAGGACAGTTGGATAAAGAAACACATTTACTAAAGAAAATAATCTGATTATGGAACAGGATTAGAGCCAAAAAAAAAAATCTTTCAGAATTTTGCTTAAATTCAGAATTCTGAGAAAAAAGTCTAAACTTTTTTTTCAATGTCCATAATCCTCTGGAACTATTCTGCAAAGAATCAGATCCAAAAGTTCTGCAGCTATAAAAGCAGAGAAAAATTATTGTACAAGTTATTGATGAAGGTGAGATGAATGCAAATGTATGCCGCACTTTTAAGAATTTTACAGTTAAAAATCAGGTATAATTTAAAGGCCACTTTGATTCATTACATGAAACACACTAAATGTTGCAACACAAGAAAATATGAGAAGTTCAGAGCATTGTTTCTCAGACAATGATTCCTAAAATAAAAACTCTGGAGCTTTTTGGTTACAAACTTTTTGTTTGTTTTTTCTGTTAGGCTGCAGATTAAATTTCACAGAAGAGAAACGTTCAGATTAATGAATAAAATCCCTTCAGCTTATGGATGTTTCTGATGTGGTTACTTCTGTTTCAGTGACATAATTAGTCAATTTAGTTTATCCAGATGACTTCCAGCCTTAAGCTGCTGCAGCGTTTCATCCTCCTGCAGCGACTGTCAGACTTTCATCAGAGCTCCACCTGTTCTGCGGCTGAACTGTCACCGGCCTCCTGTGGAGCATCAGTCCTCCAGCTAAGAGTCACTGGGATCCTGATGTGGTTTTACTTTGGTGAAAGTCGAGGCTCTTCCTCTTTGAAAGGAGCTGCAGTCATGTCCTCTCCCTCACCTTTTGGTCGTGGCTGTATGCCAGGATCCAGTCCTCCTGCTCGGGGTGAAACAGGAGGCTCAGGATGTAGAAGTTGAGTCGGTACTTCTGGTATGTGGCTCCTTCATCAGAGCTGATCAGGAGGCTGCTCTCTATCTCCGGATCCGTCAGCAGCATAATCTTTAAAAGAAACACAAGATGATGCGAATACAAAGCATTTGGTTATGATGAGCATCATGGCAGAAAGTGCAGGACCTAAAACATTTGGACGTGTTAAATTTGTTCCTGCGGACGACGCGACCTGAGCGCTGAAGAGCTGGAAGCAGCAGACAGACTCATCCTACTTAGAGCTGATCATTAATAATTCAACCAGAGACGGTTTATGGGCGGCCCACTCCAAATTTAACTCGCCCTGCGGTTTTTAAAGGATTCAATTGTTTTTCTACCTGATCAGGTCAGAGAAAAAGAACTGGAGTGAACTGTTACATCTAAAAATAACTGACTCAATCTAAGATTACGACCTGAAACTCTACTTTCTTCTCCAAATGTGGCTCAAAATCTGGAAAAGAAAACAAAGATAATAAAAACTGCAACACGGCATCAACAGACTGGAATGAGTTTTCCACAAAACACGTCAGGGTTAGAAAGTTTTCAGCCCCTGTGGGCGGCTCCTGTTCTGTTCAGTGAGCCAGTCACACTGAAAGATTAAAATCCATAAGCAACATATCCTATTCTGGAAAACACTCCAGCTGTGATCCTCGTTAACGGCCACACACACCGACTCACAGTCCAATACTGTAAATGTTTAGCCGCCAGCTCATAAGAGAAACTGCAAGGTCAGCACTTTGTGTTGCTGCACTCATTCCATGATGTAATTTCCATTGGGGATTGGTGTGTGTGTGTGTGTGTGTGTGTGTGTGTGTGTGTGTGTGCGTGTGTGTGTGTGTGCGTTTGTTTGTAGTACCTTGTGGGGACGATTTTCCTGACATATACTATGTTGTGGGGACCAATTGCTCCTTGTGGGGACCGGAGCCTGGTCCCCACAAGGGGAAACCCTGTTTTTGGGTCAGGGGTCAGAGTTAGGGCTAAGGTATGAATTGAGTTTTGGTTGGTTAGGGTTAGGAAAAGTGTAAAGGTCAGGTTTAGGCTGTAGAAATGAATGGAAGTCAATGGAAAGTCCCCACAAAGATAGCAACACAAACGTGTGTGTGTGTGTGTGTGTGTGTGTGTGTGTGTGTGTGTGTGTGTGTGTGTGT